>NC_068937.1:34007118-34209348 GCF_016801865.2 Culex pipiens pallens | reverse complement strand
TTTATTTTTTTACGTTGAAATTAACAAAAAATTTCCATGTTACACATCCCTTGATCTCCCGCTAAACTAGACGCGACGTTTTCCATTCCACACCGAACGTAACATAACAAACACACGCGCGAAGTAGCACCAAAAAAATCGATTATGCAACAAAATTTTCCACCGCCGATAAACACCGCATCATAACTCTTGCTCTCCGTTATTTTCCACACGCCAAAAGCCACTTTCCCACATCATTCACTAGAACAAAAAAACTACAACAACTTTCTCTCCTTTCTTTGCCGCCACCATCACTACCCTCAAAACAGCTGACGGGAGAGGCTAACCACCTTGACCCTGGTTGGCCAGCCAGTCTCTGGGGCCTGAACTTGACACTGAACTGCAAGGCCGCCGAGTCAGCTGGCGCGAGAACCTTCCACCCCAATTTAGTGCTGCAATTCTCACGGTGCGAATTTTCCGCGAGAGAGAAAGGTCACTCTCTCCGCTGAAGTTGAACCAGCACTTTAAACGACGAAATTTTGAAGTTTAGTTGTAAAATTGTTACACAACTCCGTCCTTCAACGTCACAGCTGCACTATCTGAGCAAATATCCACACTTAATGTGCAAACTGTAAAACAGATCTGTCAGATTTATGATGTACACGCTCTCTCTCTCGCTTTTCACTTCTAGAGGCACCACTAATCCCGATTACTAGCCTAGTAGTAGGATGGAGTAGCTACTGCTCTGCAACGTTGTCGGACGAACACTACCTTTCGTTCTTCTACTAGGAGGCAAAGACACGTCGTGGAAGAGAAGACGATAAAATTTGAAAAGCTCCACCTCACACCGCAAAGACCACTACAAGAGTTCTATCGGCTAGTTGGCTAGCATATGAGAATGCATTTTAGGGGCAGGGGGATTGTGCAGATTTGGGAATCATTTTATGGATTTTCTTCTTTTAATGATGATGATGGTTTTAACAACTTCTTATGTAACAAAGGCCAAGTCATGTTTTTTGTTAGTTGAAGCTGTTATAAAATATGCATTGAAAAATAATTGGCCCACCGCAATTAACTTTCAATCGATATTGTTAAGCACATAGTGGTAAATTATAAAATAGAGCAAAAATAGAGCAAAACAATTTTTTTCGTTTTTTTTCTTTTTCTTGTTTAAAACATCCAATTCGAGTTCTGCAACCCCATATTAGTCAAATTTGAATAGTTGATTGCCTACTAAATAATAAAATGATTTTTTTCAATATTTCAACACCGCAATATTGGCCGCCATCTTGGATTTAAAAAGTTTTAAATTACTTTAACGTAGTTTAGGGGTCATACTTAAGCTCGACAATAAAAAATTAGGCATCGAAAAAAAAACTTTTTTCGTGATTCGATTACCCGAAGTGAAATTTTTCCAATGCCTTCGGATAATCGAGTTTGGACTGTACTGACATTTGAAGCCGGATCTCATTAAAATGTATGTAAACTATGTCCGGATCCATAATCCGACCAACTGCTGGTTAGGTAATCAAAACACCTTTCCAACGAGTTCAAAACATTGAAAATCTGGCAACCCTGTCTCGAGTTATGACCACTTAAGTGATATTTATGTACTTTTTTTATTCCGGAGCTAAACAAATAGATGAAATTTGTGCCCAAAACCATCATGTAACCAATTATTGGTAAAGAGTGAGGAAGGCATCAACCACATAAGTGGATGCTGGATGAACAATGACAAATGTTTATCTTAACAAAAAAATTAGCTATTAATTTATAGGAAACCAAAAAGGGTCGAAATTTCGCTATTATACCTCCGTTGCAACGACACGGAGTAATCGATATGGCAAACGAAAAGTTCGACATAAATTTGTTTTCTGTAGTCACTGCTTGTAGAAAATTTCTGATCCGAATCTGTAATAGCATTTATGTTTTTGAATGGTTTTGATATAATACGAGACATACTACGATAAAAAAAAACGTGACGTTTCAACGCCGAAATGTGTCATTGTTACTTGCAATTATTTATATTTTTCAATTTAAATATTTTTTGTAGGGCGTCCAAATTTCCCGGGTTTTGAATTTCCCGGGAAACGGGTAAAATATTTTAGGAACAAGTGGCAAAAAGAAGATTTTGTCAGCACGTGTCGTAAATTTATCGGATAAATCTGGATTACTTTTTCAAAATGTCCTATATACATAGGAAACTCTTGGCACAATGATTGTTTTGAAAAGGTAATCTAGGAATACGACAAGTGCTGGAAAAAAAAAGAAGTTTTACAACAAGTTGCTTACAATTTTTTTTCAATCCCGCATAAACGCCCTTTGAATGGAATTTTTGCAAACATCCATGTGTTAAATAAATTCACCGCTAATAAAAAAAAATACTAAAAAATTTACTTATTGATACTAGTGCTGAAAAGTTCAACTTTCACAAAAAAACTTTTGCAAAAAACATATTTTACAAATTATCTTTAAGTTACTACCGCCAACTAGGAAAAAAACAGGAATACAGTCTGAATAGGTAAGGAGATTTTAGAGCAATAAATTTAAAAATCGGTGTTCTGTGAAATTTTTTTTGTTCTGTTCCTGTTTTACCAAAGTCATTCAAAACATCATGCAAATAATGGCTAAATAGCTGTCTTGATTCGTTTCATTAGTCCTGATTGTGGGGCCAGTGTTTGATGAAAAATAATTTGATTTGATTTTTTTCTAAATTATAAATCATAAAAGGGGGAACAGCGTCTAATTCCAGCGTGCCTCTAATGTTGCCATATCAGCACTTCTACATTCAATTACAGCTCATAAAAAGCGTTTTCAACTGAAATCGACTGATAATCAGCTCAATAGTAAGTGAGCAAGCAAGTTGCTAACAATAGTTTTGCCAAATTAGTTGTTGAAATAGTGAAAATCAGCTAATTGAATGGAGTTAAGAGCGAGCGCATGACCTGCCAAACATACGAGAATTTACCCTTTACGTAGATATCTCAATCTTTAAAATATATAAAAATCAGATCGGAAATATTAATAGCGCCTAGCGTTTTGCAGATCGGCAAACTAAAATTTTAACAGTTTTCCTTAATACACAATTAATTCTGCATATATCAGAATTGATTTGGTGAATACAACTGTTAATCTACTTCCACAACCAAATCTGAATTTCCAGACACAAATTTTGTCCCGGGAATTCCCGGGATGGACGCATTATTTTGTTTGCAATTCCACTGTGAAACTGTCAACTTTTCCTGCCCTTCTGGAGAAACGAAACGGCCTTCAGTGCTCAGATAATCATTATTATGCATTTTCTGGCAACCAGGGCTGTGGAGTCGGAGTCGGAGTCGGAGCCGGAGTCGGTGGAGTCGGGTCTTTTTGGGGACCTGGAGTCGGAGTCGGAGTCGGAGTCGTCAAAACTCGAACAGCTGGAGTCGGAGTCGGAGCCGGAGTCGGCTAAATTTTAAAAGCTGGAGTCGGAGTCGGAGTCGGAGCCGAAGATTTCTGATAACCCGGAGTCGGAGTCGGAGCCGGAGTTATCTTAAATTTAACAAAAAATATGTTTTTTTTATTGTTCAGTATTTTCTATAGAACAGCTTAATTTACAAAACATCTTATATTTTTAATTGATTTATCAGATGACATTATGTTTTTGAAACTTTTTATTGTGATTGAAAAGCTCTAATTGTGTTATTACACTACAATCACTAAATGATAACCTCTTACCCAAGTATGTGGTATCATAATTTAAAAAATAATAAAAAATATTGGTTATGTAGTCAGACATATCTAATTGATTCTTGAATGCTTCCTTTTGCCTATATTTATGTGCCTTTTCAATTCAAATTTGACCAAATTTCATCCAGTTATTTCTGAAAAAAGTAAACACACAGTCATCTTTTACCCCGATGGCATATGTCTTGGAAGTTTTAAGTTAAATCATGTTTTAGGAAAAAATTACGAGGTACATAAACAGATTAAAAATAGTAATCACTGTTTTTGCAAATCGAAAAAAGTCACTGACAGTTTAACTTTTGTAACAAATAATCAACGATAATAACAATCTCTTACTTGGAACTAAACATGCGCATTTTTTTTATAACTGAGTACAAGAAAATCAAAGTGGTGCATTTAAAATAATTGAAACTAAAAAAAATATCAAAACAAGCTGCGACAAATTTTGAAATAATCATTGATTGTTGATGTTGATGTTGATTTAAGGTAAACTATTTTGATATCGTTGCAAATTATCGTTGAACAAATCTCAAGAATTCAGTACAAAAATGAACTAATAAAAAAATGTGTAGAACAAAATATAGGATTTTAATTCATTTTTCAAATATTATAAAAAAAAAAACAAAATCAAAATATTATCAACTGGTACGAATTTTCTCATACTATTTGTCCCACGCCAATATGACGGAAGGTGATAATCATTGCATATCAATGTACCTTAAAAAGATGAAATATTTGTAACCTAGAAAATATTTTACTTGTGGATATTTGTTTTTTATTATATTTTAAGTTTTTCATATATTTTGATGGAGGCGCAAGATCATTCATAAAGCTTCGTTTTAGGTGAAGATTCACGAAGTATCGTGCGCCTCCTTTTCAAAGTATATAAAATTTTAAAATAAAAATAAATTAAAAAATTCCAGGGTAAAATATTTTCCATGTCACAGATATTTGAAGAGGACATCTTAAGCGTCCTTTCCACGAAGAAATTGTTTAGATATATTGATTTGCAATAATGATCTCCTTCAGCCATGGCGTGATGTCCATGTACGTCTGAAAAAAAAACAAGAAAAAATGTTTCGTTTAAAATTGTTATTTAAAAACAAGGTGCCTGTCACTGTGCTTCTTACCAATGTCAGCCTGAAAGTGAGCAAATTGAATTTTAATGTTCAATAGATCATTAAGGCCAGGTTTCTTTTAGTTATTCATTCAAAAATAACAATTTAATATTTAAATTTATCAGCTTTTAAATTTTTTTTTCAAATTTGAGGTTAAGCAAATAAATCCAAATTTACTTACAAAACTGTTCTTCTCAAAATGCCTCTAAAACTGAAGATAATTTTTGATTTCTGTTTCCATAACGTATAAAACTTGTAACCTACAAACTTTTTTTCCGTTTATTTACTTTACTTAACTTATTTTTCTTGAGAAAAATATGATGCTTAGAGAGTATTTAAATAATCCTATTTATCAATGTTTTAAAAATAATTCACTAATAATAGTTAACTAACTTTTGAAACATTTAAAAATATGTGGAGTCGGAGTCGGAGCCAACCATTTGTTGAAAGCTGGAGTCGGAGTCGGAGCTGGAGTCGGCTAGACTTGGTAGGCCGGAGTCGGAGTCGGAGTCGGAGCCAACCATTTGTTAAAAGCCGGAGCCGGAGTCGGAGTCGGAGTCGGCTAATCTGAGAAAGCCGGAGTCGGAGTCGGAGTCGGAGTCGTTTGAAATATGACCCGACTCCGCAGCCCTGCTGGCAACTTTCGTTAGTTAATAAAAAAAGTCGATAGTAACATATCATAAGAGCGTAATTCAGACATGGGGCGCTTACGTCACATTGTTAAATAATAATGATGACTTGGGACAACAGTGTCCACTTGTATTACATACAAAAAGTGGAATTTGGTTGACTTTGCAGTAGATTTTAAGGTTGCATTTATGAGGAAATCATGAAAAATCGGTACTAACATCTTTAAAAGGGCGTAACTCGAAAACTGGCCCGACAAAGATTTTCATATTTCACCCAGAGGTGCTCTGGGGTCATACCAATCGACTGATGTATTTATCTCGGAGAAACGAAACGGCCTACTTTTCCCTACCATAAATAACAGAATGGAAAATTAATACCTTTCAATAACACTACTTTTCAGCACTGAAATGGGTGCTGAAAAATTGAACTTTTCAGCACTAGTATCGAAAAGTAACATTTTTCAATATTGTTTTGTTTTGAACGATGAATTTACTAAACACATGAATGTTTCACATAAAATTCCATTAAATAAGCGTTTTTCGGAATTGCAAAAAATATTGTAAGCAACTCGTTGCAAAACTTGATTTTTTCAGCACTCGTCGTATTTATCCAACTCGGTAAACCTCGTTGGATAAATGTACAACTCGTTCTAAAAAAATCTTCTTTTTGCAACTTGTTGCATAAACTACTATTTGGTAATATGATACCTATTCTTCAACTTTCAGTTATAATCTTTTGCTTGTTTTGGGTTTCAAAATATTTGAAAAGTTCCATAATTTTCCGAAAATTTAGAAGGTTTCCGATCATTTTCTTCCATTACAAAAAATAAGGGCGTCCAATTTTCCCGGGTTATGAATTTCCCGGGAAACGGGAAAAATATTTTTGAAATCCCGGGAATTCCCGGGATCCCGGGAAAATTTGGAAGCAGTCATAAAATCTATGTTTTAATAATATTTTAAATATTTTCAAGCTTAAAATTAAAGAATTAGCTCAATAATAATAATAATTGATGACAATCTACGTTTCAATCTAAACAAGGACGACAGTTTTTAAATAACTTAAAAGAAATTTAAAATGATTTTTTAAGGATTTGAAAAAAAAAAACTACAAATTTCAATTTCAATGTCATGCAAATTAAAAAAGTATTTTATAATTATGTTTTTATTATTTTTATTTTTTATATGGCATTACTAGAAAATCTTGAAAAATTTCTTCAAAAATGTCTACAAAAACGAGAAGCGACAACAAAACCTTAGTTTTCTTTTGAAAAAAGGTCCTATAAGGTATTTTCTTTCATGTTTTCAAAAAAAAAAATCTTTTTTTGTAATTTTTTTTATAAGGTTCTTTTTGGTACTGGGACCTGGTTAGGACCGAGTCGGCTTTTGTAATTACATTTTTCTTAAAGCTATGAGTAATTACAGAGATTTAAAAAAAAATCTCTAGAAATAAAATGTTACCAGTCAATGTAAAATTTTAGATAAGTTTTGAAAGTCTTAATTTATATAAAACATATTTTACTAATTATCTTCAAGTCATGAATACAAAGAGACGAGTTGTTCCTTTTAATTCCGCTATATATTTTTAATATCTTGACAGATACGTATTTCGTCTACTACTTGCAGACTTCATAAGTGTTCTGTTCTCGAGAACAGAACAATGATGAAAAGTGATGCATTCTGCTAAAACGCTCAACCAAACCACAATCTTTAAGTTACTTCCGCCAACTGGGGAAAATCAGGACTACAGGCTAAAAAGGTACAGGAGATTTCGGAGCAATAGATTTGGAAATCGGTGTACTACACGGAAAAAAAAGTGTTCCGGAAATCATGCAAATCGTACCATGAAATCGTGAATAACGCGATTTTTGCTTTACGAATTTTTGAACTATGCATATTGGGCACGAATTATCCAGGAATCGTGAATAAATATGCATGACTTTCCATGGCCGATTTCACTTGTAAACGTGAATAATGTTCATGATTTCATGAAATAGATGCATGTAGTCGTGAAAAATATTCACGATTTTATGAAAAAAAATTCATGATTACGGTCGAAAAAATATACATCGTGAATAAAAATTCATGATTTCATGCATAAAATTCATGAAATCATGAATTTTTATGCATGAATTCGTGCACAAAATTCATGAGTTTTGGAATATTTTTTATGATTTATTTTTGAAGGCGTAAAAAAATTCGTGAAATCATGTATAAACTTCATGAAATTATGCATAAATTTCATGAATTCGTGATTTTTTTTTATGAAATCATGAATTTAATTCACGTTTACGAGTGTATTCGGGCATGTCTAATCATGCATATTTATTCACGGCTCCTGGTTTATTCGTGCCCAATATGCATAGTTCAAAAATTCGTAAAGTAAAATTCATAATATTCACGATTTCATGGTACGATTTTCACAATTTCCGGATTACTTTTTCTGTACATTTACCATATCGTTCCACTGGGTGCAAATATCGGAATTGACAAGGAACCGGTTTAATAAAATTCATGAAATCATGAAAGGTATCACGAAATCATGCACAAAATTATTCACGAATTCATGAATCGAAATTCTCGCACACTTTTTTTTCCGTGTAATTATTTTGATTCCGGTGTTTGATGAAAAATAATTTGAGATGATATTTTTTCAAATTTAAGATCCTTAATATAAATATAAAAACCAGTATTAAATAAAAAAAACATAAAATTAAATAGAAAATATTCAAAGCACCAGGCATTTTTCAGATCTGTGAACTAAAATTTAAATAATTGTTCCCAATTAGCCAAATTAAAGCTGATATTTGCCGAATACAAATTTTAATGCTTTCAACTGTTCATTTATTTCTACAACCAATTCTGAATTTCAAGACCAAAATTTGATTTTTTTTTTTCAAATTCGGCAATTCCCGGGACAAATTATGAAAATTCCCGGGATTCGGGAATTCCCGGTTTTGGAAAAATCCCGGGATTTTTGTCCCGGGAAATCCCGGGATGGACGCACTACTGCATTCCTTTAGCATTTACAATTGAGCAATTCGTGCTTGCCATTTCATTAGGGCGCATAACATTTTTAAACAAGAGTGTGCCCCTTTCACACCTTATGTAAACTGTCATTTGAGTGAAAGGGATACACTATTGTTTACAAAAGTTATGTGCCCTTTTGAAGTGTTAGGCTCCAATTCTCCGGAACAAAGTACCGAAAACGCTTATTTTTTGCATTTTTTTATTTGGATGAAACTTTGTGCGAAACACATGAAAAAGGGTCAAGATCGAAAAACTTCACAATAATTTCATATTTTGACATTGAAAATTGGACGCATAATATTTGCTTTTATTTCCGAGGCTGTATTTCAGCAACCATTCAAGCGTGGCTAATTTTCTAGAAATATTTTTGGGATTTTTCTGCTCCTCTAGAAAGTTGTTGGCATGCCAATCCAAGCAATCTTCTAAAAGATTCCGACATTTTATTTAGCAATCACGCCTATATTTTCTGAATTTTGCGGGAAAACATATTTGAAGGGGTGGTCAATAACTTGGTCATGACTTGTACAGGTAAAAAAAGTTACGTTATCAACAAAAAAATCGATTTTAGGTGGCTATAACTTGAAAACTTGAAATGATATCGAAAGTTATATAAAGTACTTTCCGATTGGAAATATGATTTTACACCATTAATAGTCAGGACCCGGTGCCTGCAGTTCCCGTTACAGTTTATATGGAATTCCAATAAGAATGTAACAGAAAAATCAGGCTTCGGGTCCAGACTGTTAAATAGAGACAACTTTGTTTCGGCTTTTTTAACGTATTTTTTTAAATCATGATTTTTTTTTCGTAAGTTGGCAACACTGCCAAATGAGTTTTGACCGACTTGGTCGGTCTTTTAAATATTATATTTTAAGTAAAACTAGTTGTTTTTGAAATGTTCTGAGCATTACCTATATCTTTGACGAAGACATCAAATCAACCAAAAATCCTGTTCTCAATGTTAAGATTGTTGAATATTTTATTTGTTTTTTTTTTGTATTGATGGTGCCAATATTGTATGAAGACTTGTATGGACAAATCAATCAATTAATTTTTAATTATTTTTTTCTAAATTAATTTTTTTTTGCAAAACATTGTCTTTTTATCTGATTATCTGATGTTTTAAAACCAAAAAAAATTGAAGCGAATTTGCTCAGCTAACTGATTTTTTTATAAAAAAAATATTTAATTTATTTTTTAAAGATAAAAATACAGTTCTTCAAGCATGAAATTAACGTTCTATATGCTATTAATTGAAAACGGTGTATATCATCGTAAAAATGTAAAATACTTTTCTATTACAAACTTCTTTAAAGCATTTTTTCTCCGTCATTGTAAGGTCTTAAACTTTGCCAAAAACACAACATTTTCAAAAAATCTGTTCTCAAGATTCAGAATTGAGCTTTTTTAGATTGCACGGTCATCTTTCAAATTTGTTTAAAAACTTGTGTGTTAGAACGAATGATATTCAATGCTACAGGAAATTTTACTATTTTGGAACACACGAAGAATTTGAACACAAATGCAAACGTTACTTCTCACAAGCCTATGGTGTCTCTTTATAGACATTTTACTTCCCTAAATATCATCCAACTCCTGGCGAAACTCATTTGGGAATACCGTGGAGAATTTGCCTTATTCCCTGAAAAAAGTGGAGCTTCAATACTTTTCGTCTCTTTGGTCCTCCCCTATCCATGTCTCCTGGTGTGTGGTGGGACAAAAAACGGCTGTCATGGTTTTAAGAATCTGCTTCAGGTGGAATTTTGTTGAAGACACTTCAAACGCTGGGTAAATGTGTTACAAAAATGCTCGAAAATATACCTATAAAAGTAGAATGATTGACCCAGATGTGGAAACCGAAATAATTATCCATTTTTTCTGCATTATTCTTCCATTTTTATTTTCAGAATCATTATTGAAAGCATGACAGTGCTTCGTGCATTGACACAATTAACGCAAAGGTGGGCAACCCTTTTCAAAGTATTGCGGAAAGTGAATTATGACACCGCTTCGTTGATCTCACTTTGACAACAACAAAAATAAAAGTGCAACTTTTAATGAGGGGATGGTGAAGCCTGTTGGTAAACAAAATGTTATCGCTTTCACCTCCCATTTCATGCCAACAGTTGAACGGTTTTTTGCTTTCCTGTAATAATGCGGACGTTTTTAAAAATTCACCAGTTTAAGCGAATTCAGTTGAATTTCTCATTAAAAATGTCAAAAAATAAAGGCAAATTAATCATCGGAAGTCGTTAAAAGTCGGCTCGTGCCACGGTAAAGAGGAAGAAAGCTTAACCTTAACCATCAGCAATGACCGCCATAAAAATAGCTCTAAATAGAAGAGGAAGTCCTCCTTTGAGCGCCAATCAAGAAAAAATAATCTAGCCAATTAGGCCGCCCATTCTCGAGCGAATCGTTTTGAGTTTTTTTTTTGCTTTATTATTTGGAACCCATCCAACAAAATGGTGCGACGTCGGCATGACAATTTTTCAAACCCGAGATTCGTCATTTTTGCTCCGTCTCAAAACGGAATTATATGATTTCATGCATGAAATTGCGAGCGAGATCGCGCTGGGTGAAAATTGCTCCCACATTTGTTATTCAGAGACATCTACTGTCAGTTCATGCTTTTAAGTAGAGAAGCGACATCATCATACATACACCAAGCATGGACGGGGGACAGAGAAATCCACTTCCTGTCCGTTGCTCGTAGCTCATCTTTCACGTTCTGAGGTTCATTTTTCTACTACTTCTTGTGATTTAAGCAAATGTGACGTACGTATTTTTCTAGGTTTCTAGGCACTAATTTAGACTATTTTGGCGCTAACGCCAAAACGTCAAACGACTTCTTCTTATCTCACTACAACCCTGAATTTGTCAAAGTGGCGTATGCGACATTTATGACATTTGCCGACTGTGAAGTATGGAACAACGTGCACCAGCTTGTTAGTGGCACATGCTTTCTCACGACACTTAATGGGCGGCGGAGGCCTTAGAGACTAGATCAAAACCGTTTGCACCGACGACGCTTTTGCTGGAACCAGGTCCAATGGAATGCCTACCGTTTGTCTCGTGACCATATTCAAGTTGAACGGAGTGTTGTTTACCTGGAATGATGGAGAGACAGAAAAAAAGAATCGTTAATGTATTGCAAACAAAAAAAAAGTAAACTGCGAGTTAAATTGTTTTGATATGCAAAACCTCCCCCCGATCCTTTTGTGGGAATCAAAAAATCAGATTATCATGCATTAGTAATTAACCTCGAAATAAAAAAAAGGAAGCAGAAGCGGCTCACCGCACAAATAAAATCGTGTGTTAAAGCCGGCGAACATAATGATAAATTTGACCTAATTAAATTTTAAATCACTCATTGTTTCCGTGAAACACGGCCTTCGACTAATGTTCCTTTTGACATATTGTCGCTATTGCCGGTTGTGTCAAGATAGCACGATTTCTAATAAAAGACAAATCGAGAAACAAAAACTTAAAAACGGTTATTGGCTTAGGCTACAAAAAGCCATTTTAAAATGTTATTTCCGACTTTTTCTATGAAAATCTATAAAATCAATAAAATTTTCTTTGAAAAAGTCGGAAATAGCATTTTAAAATGGCTGTATCACGAGAACTACATCAAACTTTCTGAAACTTGGCCCAGCGTTACTTGACAGTCATATGAAGCAAAATTCATCATTATCTCGAAATGCATATTCTTTAAAGTGCTGAAGTTGTATTGTTTTTATAAATTTTCTTAGAAAATGTCGGAAATAACATTTTAAAATGGCTGTATCTCGAGAACTACATCACCAAACTTTCTAAAACTTGGCCCAGAGATACTTGACAGTCAAATGAAGCCAATGTCATCATTATCTCGAAATGCATATTCTTTGAAATGTTAAAATTGTATGGATTGTTTTGGTTTTCTTATTGAAAATCGGATGTAACATCTTAAAAGGGCAGTATTTCGAAAACTACTTCAGTGAATGTAGTAATGTAGGCACAGAGGTGCCCTATGGTGTTAGGAATCGATAGACCCCAAAATCTCGTATTGCATTTTTTTTTTCATAATAACGGTATTTTGAGCACCGTGGCGTCTACAGTGGAATTTGAAGAACTTTGATTGGTTGGCTGTTGTAAAATGAGGAGCAAATTTTATCACCTAATTCAATAAAATTTCTTTTTTTAACATTGTAAATTTGTTCAATATTCATAGTTATTTGAAGCAAATATGTAGGATATTTTCTGAATGATTTTCAGAGATTTTTAAACTAGCCCATGACTTACAAATTTAAAATTCACTTTTAATTTCATAAATCACTTGGATTGTATTGGATATAACTTGATAACGGCACACTTCACAAAGTACTTTAAATTTAAAATGGATGTTACACAAAAAAAAATATTTTCGATTTTTAGTTAAAATAATTTTAGCTGTCCAAATTTTCCGAAATAGCTAAAACTGAAACAAAAAAAAAATCAAGCAAAAAACTCGTACAATCTTCCGTTAACTATTTAAAATGCATTGTTTATTTTTCATTTCTAATCCAATGACCTATTTCAAGCTTTTTTTAAATGCAAATGTGGATTTTGAAGGCCATACACAAATCGGATAGAGATAATTTTTAGGAAGATTTTTTTTTTCATGAATTCTTTAAAATATTGTGAATTTAGTTTCTAAACAGCAAGAAAATATTCAAAAATGTGTATTTCCGTGAAAGAATTTTCTGATCCATTTGATGGTTTTGGCAAAGTTGTAATAGTTGAGACTATTCAGAAAAACATGGTTACACTCAAAGAAATATAACCATATGTTTTATTAACTTTCATTACAATTTTTTTCCAAAATCCGAATTTCTAGAATTTTTTTGTTGATATTTTTAGGGGTTAGAAAAAGGCATCATTTGAGCCACAGAGAATTTTAGACAAAAATGTTGTTTGTAAATGAGGATTTTTTTAAATGGGATCTTTTTTTTTAAAAAAACCTAAGTTAAAAAAAAATAAAATAAAATTTAAAACATTTCATTTCAAAATGCTGAGAAAATTCCATATCTATTCATTTATGATAGTTTGAAAACACAAAGTTTGTCTAACTGGCAACACTGCTCTGTAATATTTGTACCAAATTAAATTTCGTAGAACTTATCCTGGCTGAATGTTCTAAAATTTGATAAAAATTACAACCGTTTTTCACAGTATTAGATGGGAAATTCGTAGAGATTTTTTGATTAAAATACCTTAATAATGTTAAAAAGTCTCAACAACAACTGATTGATTTAGTTCCAATATTCATAGAATTTTTTTCTACCTAGCATTGAAATAAATCGCGTGCCAGGATACTCTTTGCGACCAACGCTGAGTTGGATTTCCGCAGTTCAACGAACCGAGCTCGGGATATGTTCGTTTCCTCCGGAATTTCCATACAAATTAAAATTCCGTTGCAGCTCACGGCACGCGTGCCTTAACGCTGCATGCATCCTGGCAACAACAGCTAGCAACTTCCGGACTTTTTCCCGGGACGAAAGGGGAAGGACTTTATTGCTTTTGGGATTTTTCACTTCGATGCACTCTGACCGAGTAATGGTGTTAACATGTTGTACGTTGCAGTTGTTTTATGGTATTCTCTGAACAAAGGTTGGTTTTGTTGAAATTTTAAATCATTTTAAACACCTATTTTTTTTTCAAAGTTCTTGAAAAAAAATCCTTTTTTTTATCAAATTAAATAAAATCATGAAAACCCAGTTTAAAATCAAGTGTCCTACACAGAAAAAAATCATGGTAATATTACATCTGGGAAGGGGTACATCTTTTATGTCAGAAAAAAGGTGTAATTTTACCTCTGGAAATGTGTAATTTTACCACTTTTCTGGTGGAATGTCACTTTTTCAGTCTAAATGGAGGTAAAATTACATCATAAAAGAGGTAATATTCAACCTTCCAAAATTAAAGCTTCCAAATTTACATTATTTTTTACTGTGTATTCGTTACGCTCTTCCCTCAGGAGTGCAGTTGCAATTTCCATTTCCATGCAACACTGCTGCTCACCATCCCGGGATGTGGATGTGGTATTTCTACGAGCTGCAAACACGTCGTCGGGTCTGACATATGTTCACGGCCGCCATAAAGTGGGTGGGCTGGTGGTCGCTCCACCGGTGGTAGTGCGAAATGTTTTTGCATGCAAACTTGTTAGTTGGGTTTTGGTTTATTTTTATTTTTTGCAGTAACACTGCATAAATTGTGCTTGGAATTAGCAGGGTAAATATGGCAGCTTGGCGAGATTAAATGAAAGAGTTTACATGAGGAACTTTAAATAGAAAAAAAAGTTTATTTAGGGAAAAATCACTGATAGGAGGATTGCCCACTTGTGCATCGTGCATAGGTGGCCATGAAGAGAAAACTTTAAATTGAGTTTTCACATTTTCAACTGAAGTTTGGTGCTGTAAATTTCAAGGTTAGCTTCGGTTTGGGACTAAGATATTCATTACTTCACAGTTAAAAATAGCATGGTAATATTACATCTGGGAAGGGGAACATCTTTTATGTCAGGAAAAACGTGTAATTTCACCTCTAAAAATATGTAATTTTACCACTTTACTGGTGTAATGTCATTTTTTCAGTCTTAAATGAGGTAAAATTACATCATAAAAGAGGTAATATTTAACCTTCCACAATTACACCCTTTCAATTTTACACTTTTTTTTTACTGTGATTGATAAAAGTAGTAATGATTACTTATCGAACATCTAAATGCTTATGAGTTTTCGTTAAAAGTCTGATGAAAAAACATGCTTATCCTCTTGTTTAAAGAACAAAACGTGCAACGCTCCCTGAAGTGTATTTTTCCTCTTTTCCGGTCAGGCAAAGAAATATGCCTTTGTTAACCCTCTACTGCCCAAATTTTTTTTTTCGAAGATTTTTATTTTTCCCGTGTTCAGGAGGTCATTTTGAGCAACTTTTGTTCTACGAAAAACTTTACTTCTCTTCTTTAATGTTTTTCTTGTTTCATTTTTAGTATTTTAAATTGCATTTATCTTGTTTAGTTTATGTTTGTTTTTGGTAGTATTTGGCCTATTCTACCACCTCCTATTATTACATTTTGCCTATGGGTAATTCTCCGCCAACTCACACAGCAGTTGCCCCGACCCCTCTTCGATTTGCGTGAAACTTTGTCCTAAGGGGTAACTTTTGTCCCTCATCACGAATCCGAGGTCCGTTTTTTGATATCTCGTGACGGAGGGGCGGTACGACCCCTTCCATTTTTGAACATGCGAAAAAAGAGGTGTTTTTCAATAATTTGCAGCACAAAACGGTGATGAGATAGAAATTTGGTGTCAAAGGGACTTTTATGTAAATTTAGACGCCCGATTTGATGGCGTACTCAGAATTCCGATAAAACGTATTTTTCATCGAAAAAAACACTAAAAAAGTTTTAAAAATTGTCCCATTTTCCGTTACTCGACTGTAAAAATTTTTGGAACATGTCATTTTATGGGAAATTTAATGTACTTTTCGAATCTACATTGACCCAGAAGGGTCATTTTTTCATTTAGAACAAAATTTTTCATTTTAAAATTTCGTGTTTTTTCTAACTTTGCAGGGTTATTTTTTAGAGTGTAACAATGTTCAACAAAGTTGTAGAGCAGACAATTACAAAAATTTTGATATACAGACATAAGGGGTTTGCTTATAAACATCACGAGTTATCGCGATTTTACGAAAAAAAGTTTTGAAAAAGTTACTTTTTGCGTTTCTCTTTGTTTCGTCGTCCGTGTCTGTCGCGGGTGACCATGAACGGCCATGATCGATGACGACCAACTTTTTCAAAACTTTTTTTCGTAAAATCGCGATAACTCGTGATGTTTATAAGCAAACCCCTTATGTCTATATATCAAAATTTTTGTAATTGTCTGCTCTACAACTTTGTTGAACATTGTTACACTCTAAAAAATAACCCTGCAAAGTTAGAAAAAACACGAAATTTTAAAATGAAAAATTTTGTTCTAAATGAAAAAATGACCCTTCTGGGTCAATGTAGATTCGAAAAGTACATTAAATTTCCCATAAAATGACATGTTCCAAAAATTTTTACAGTCGAGTAACGGAAAATGGGACAATTTTTAAAACTTTTTTAGTGTTTTTTTCGATGAAAAATACGTTTTTTCGGAATTCTGAGTACGCCATCAAATCGGGCGTCTAATTTTACATAAAAGTCCCTTTGACACCAAATTTCTATCTCATCACCGTTTTGTGCTGCAAATTATTGAAAAACACCTCTTTTTTCGCATGTTCAAAAATGGAAGGGGTCGTACCGCCCCTCCGTCACGATATATCAAAAAACGGACCTCGGATTCGTGATCAGGGACAAAAGTTACCCCTTAGGACAAAGTTTCACGCAAATCGAAGAGGGGTCGGGGCAACTTTTCCCGATTTCGTGTGAGTTGGTAGAGAATTACCCCTATCTAATTTTTACATGTTTTTAAAGTCACTTTTTCATTTTTTTTTGCTTGTTTTTCACATTTTCTGCTATAAAATGAGACCATTATCATTTAAATTGTAAAAAAATGCGTAGAGGCATAGTCTGGGACACTAGAAAAATTACTGAATACTTCTTTTTACTTAAAATATAGGAAATGTTTGTAAAAACCACAGCCAAAGTTGACCCCTAAAAAAATGACATTTAAAAAAAACATTGGCAAAGTCGCATCAAACAAGTAAAACTTCCAACCCATGAATTTTCTGAAATTTGAGGAGTTCTTCTTTCCAATGCTTTTTAAAGATCAAAAATTGGTTGAAAAAATTGATTTTTGGCGATTTTTTAAATCGAAGCCCGTCTAAAGGGTTAATTTTGTTTTGTTCATAGTAAAAAAAATAATGGTAATATTACATCTGGGAAGGGGTACATCTTTAATGTCAGAAAAAATATGTAATTTTTCCGCTTTTCTGGTGTAAAGTCACTTTTTCAGTCTGAATAGATGTAAAATTACATCATAAAAGAGGTAATATTCAACCTACCGAATTTACACCTTCCAAATTTACACATTTTTTTACTGTGATGAAAAACGTTGGTTCAATTTTAGTTGCCAACAATTGGTAGATTGCTTAGCATTGGCGCACTTTATCAACATTTTAAGTACTTTTGTTTCCAAATTTGATTTCACATTGAAACTGCAGCAAACACTTAATCGACTCATGCAGTCCAGACTCGATTATCCGAAGGCATCGGAAAAATTTCACTTCGGATAATCAACACATCGGACAATCGAATCAATAATTTTTTTTTCGTTGTCTTATTTTTGATTGTTTAGGTCAAGTATGACCCCTAAACCAAGATCCAAGATGGCGGCCAATATGGCGAAATATTGAAAAATTAATTTTATTATTTAATAGGCAATCAACAACAGTCCAGACACGATTATCCGAAGTTTCGATTATCCGAAGTTCGATTATCCGAAGGTTTGTATGGGACTTCGGATAATTGAATCATGACCAAAATAATTTTTTTCGCATTATTTCATTTTCTTACTTTTAACATCTTTTAACAATTCTGCGACCTAATTTTAGTCAAATTTGAATGGCATTCAGCCTTTTTAATTAAAAAATGCACTTTTTTAACATTTCATCACCGCCATTTTGGTCGCCATCTTGGATTTAAAATTTCTAAATCACTTTAGAGTAGTTTAGGGGTCATACTTAAGCTCAACAATCAAAAATAAGACAACGATTTTTTTTTCGTGGTTCGATTATCCGAAGTTTTGATTATCCGAAGTGAAATTTTTGCGAGGCCTTCGGATAATCGAGTCTGGACTGTATTCAAATTTTACTAAAATGGGGTCGCAGATCTGGAATTTGATGTTTAAACAAGAAAAAGAAAAAAAGCGAAAATATTTTTTTTTGTTCATGATTCGATTATCCGAAGTCTCATACAAACATTCGGATAACCGAACTTCGGATAATCAAAACGTCGGTTAATCGAGACTGAACTGTATTTCTATTAAAATAAATTAATAAAAAAATATTACTCGGTGGCCAAATATTTATCAGTGCTCTATGGCTTAAAAGTTTCGGGGTTTTGTCCAAAAACAGTATTTTTTTTTTCTAAAATTATAAAATACGTTTTTTGAAAGAAAATCGATTCTATGTGAAAAAGTAAGCAGGGCTAACAACGAAGAACACAGAAATAAAATCATGGTAATATTACATCTGGAAAGTCAGAAAAAATGTGTAATTTTACCTCTGAAAATGTGTAATTTTACCACTATTCTGGTGTAATGTCGAGGTAAAATTACACCACAAAACAGGTAATTTTCAACCTTCCAAAATTACACCTTCCCAATTTATACAATATTTTACTGTGAACTTTACATACTTGAATTGCACGTCCCAACATAGGGACTTTTGACGAGGTTCTTTTTCAAAAAATCATGTAAAAATCGGGAACATTTTTTCCGTGCAACCTTTTTTTTAAATAGTCCTTTTTATCAAGACCCCACACAGCAAAAAATAATGTAAATTTGGAAGCTGTAATTTTGGAAGGTTAAAAATTACCTTTTTTATGATGTAATTTTACCTCAATTTAGACTGAAAAAGTGACATTATACCAGAAAAGTGGTAAAATTGCACAATTCCAGAGGTAAAATTACACCTTTTTTCTGACATAAAAGATGTACCCCTTCCCAGATGTAATATTACCATGATTTTTTTTTCTGTGCAGATCGTTCCAAAAATTCCTCTAAAATATACAGATCTTGGAATATTTACGTACTATTTTTGTATTTTGTATGAAGCTTTGTATGGGTAAACCAATGACACAAAATGGCTACTTTGGGCAAAATAAAAAAAAATTAAATCCATTTCCGGTTTCAATAGTAATTCTAGTTTTCAATACAAAAAAAAACAAATTTAGACAATCGAGCAAAACGTTCGATGTGTAGGCCCGCCATAGTTATTGCGAAAAGGTGAACACAATTACGCGATCCCATGCTGAATGCTCCCATTCAGTATTGACATCGAAGAGCTTTGAGCGGTTTCACCATTACCAATTGTTTGAGGTTTAATTAATATCTCCCGGTTATGTTCTCAGCGCCAAACAAAGCAGTCGGAAATGTTCCATGGAAACTGGGTGGGTAGTTTGGCTTAATTTAATATTGGTTTTAGTTATGTTCCCAAACAATACATTTTATTACAGCCTCGACAGTTGCCAGTGGGCTTTCCCAATGTTTTATGTGGTTTTTATACCGAATTGTACAAATGTGTTGCTGATTTTAATTGAACGTACAATTTTATTTAAATTGTACGCATTTTTTAAAATTTCGTCCATGTTACAACTTGAACATGGTTTTATCTAAAGCGCACCCTAATCAGCCGAGTTCACACACATCAATTAACGTAAGTGCCCGCTCAAACTAATCTAATTGCATCCGTCAATGAGTCCCCGCGGGACGTGGACGTGAACTCCGTTCTGATGATCGGCAATTGCACCTGCTGCTGTTTAATGTGCGGGTGTAAACTGCAGCACACAACACACACACACACAAAACTTCACGGAATATTACGGTTTGACACGAGACTGGTGGCGCGCGGTTCACAATGAAAGTTAATTAATATTATGCCCTCCAGGGTAGGGCCGGTAGGTTGGTTTGGGGGAAATATCCCCTGGGGAGCATAACCGTGTTGCAGGACTTGCTGCTGAGGACCGTTATTACTGCATAATGTAGAAGGAGCAAATTGTTGACCGGCAGGGCAGGGCTTCAAGTTTGATCGTACGTGCATTGAAAATAATAAGTGTAAAAATATTGATAGAATGTTCAAATGGAAATGCAAACCTTCAACAACGTAATCAAACTTGATAATCACTTTTTATAATCAGGAACGAATTTTTTGGTTCATTTTGTAGATTGTGGCCAAAGTTGTAGGTACTGGTTAAGACTGTACTGCCGTTCTACGCATAACTGTCCCATGTTCAAAAAAGTGCAACTGAGAAAAACGCGATTGAAATATTTCGACCGTTTTTTGTGGTTTTACGCATAATTGTCCCGTGGGTCCCTATTCACCCCATAAGTCCCTAATCATCTTAGTTTGCAGTTATCTCTCTTATTTGTAATCCTCTTGCTATACAATGGGTAAACAAGCCACAACACTTCGTGAAACTGATAATTTCGTGAAAGAAAATACTTGGTGGGACAATTATGCGTAGAAGTCCAACGATGGGACAAACAGACTTGGTGTTGTTTTCAATGAGTTTCCGAACAAAGTACCAGATTTTATGTGTTTTTCGAAAAGTATACGGCAAACTAAATCTAAACATGACAAAAAGTCAGAATCGACCAAAAATGACATGGGACAATTATGCGTAGCAATAAGAACAAAAAAAACATTTTTTTTACGTAAACCACTTGAAGCCAAATCTTCAAATCATGTTTTTAATTAATTATTTCTCCATTCTCTTGAGCTGTGTAAAGTCTGTTATTAAAGTGCATCACAATCGAAGAATGTATTTGGATTTATTTTATTACTATCTATATTCCGAAATTTAAAATCAAGTTCAAAACATGAATAGGCTTGAACAAAATACTTGAACTTGTTTTGAATAGTAGCTTTGAAGTTTTGATAATATTTTTTTTTTCAAGTGTGAGCCCAAAAATGTGACGGCCATGGATTTGGAGGAGTATTGAGAATGGTTGGACTCGTTTTAATATTTACGTTTATTTACAATCCAGGTTTCTACCACACTGAAAAGATATTCTATTTTCAGTTAGAGCAATCTAATTTTAAGCATTTATCTAGGGGAAATATACCCTTTCTAATCAAACACCTATCTTCGTCATATGGAGAGTTTGATGCTCGATTAAAGCTCCAAAAATACTATTTAGGCTGTAAACTTACCAGCAACAGCACCGCCTCGAGTAAGCACGCAAATGTATGCCACTTACTGGCCAAAACGATCAAATTTAATGCACTTTTGATCATTCATCTGTCTATTTTGCGAGACCATTTCTCATCATTTTGGTGGCACACACATCCACACGCAAGATCAGAGGTTAACAGCTTAACGAAAGTCGCCATCAATATCTTTTCACTTGCGCTAACGATTTCAAAGCGCTTAAGATATAAAATTGCTTCCAACTACCGGCAACATGTTCTTTTGCACATTAGTTAGTCACTCACTTGAAAAATAATCCCGAAACATGTAAATAATTAGCAAGCGCCATCAAAAAAACAAACGCGCTAAGTCTTTTGGCGTTTCAATTTTGACCATCCATTCTAATCGAAGGCTGAAGAAAACCGAGCGAGAAGCGAAGGCAAATAAAGAACAAAGGGTGGCCACCAACACCCCCAGCAGCACCTGCTGGAGTGAGCCAGTGATGCTAGGAAACTTTCTCTATAAATGCTACTTTTCGTGAGTGTTCGCTCAAAATTTCATCAATTTTGGCAGCACGAAGCAGACCCAAACGAGCTTTGGAAGAAAAAAAGAACTAAGCTGAACATACAAAAATGCGCGTGGCCCAATGCACACGACTGATTAGAATGCGTTTTTGAAATATTTTTTTAAAATGCTTGTAAAAGGAATAGCATAACTTTTAATAAAAGTGAAAAGAAACAGAAATGTTCACAAAAAGTTGCTCTACTCGTTGGTGTTCTTGGTTTTACTGAATTTCAAGGAACACTCCAGATTATCCAGCATCATTCAAACAAGACCGTTTATTAGGCTTAAAATGGGTTTATTTCCCCTATAAGCTCATACATCCAATTGAAAAGCTGTCAAAGGAAAACTTATGGGAAATTGGACGAGCTTTCCGGTCAAAATATTTTCGAGACTGAAAAATCAAGATTGTCATATAAAAATAGCCAAAAACCACACAAAAACCTATTTATTCAACTTTTTTTTTTAAACTGCTAATCTTGACAAGGATTGAACAATCGATTCACACTGTCGGTTTTTGAAAATTTAGACGTTTAAACCACTTTAAAAAACAATTTTTGTAAATATTTTTTGTATTTTTTAAGGAGAGACATACCAACCTGAATTTTTCGTGAGTCTTTTTGTAACATGTTAGGATATTTCCTCAAAAATCCTGAACGAAAAAAAAAACATGACATCACCTTAAAATTTAACAATTAAACTTAAAAATTGAAAAGTCTCATAGAAGTGGCGTGTATTTTTCTATCAGTGAATTTTTTTTCAAAAAGCCCGTCCAATTTCGTAGGAGTTTGTCTTTGGCCACTTTTTGAAACGATGCAATGGCTTTGAGATACAGTAATTTTAAAATTACAAAGTACAACAATATTTAAATAACTTATGCCCTTTTCAAATGTCATTTTCGAGTACAATTGGCTACATATACACAAAAATGGCTTATATAGGCCTATGACTACTATGTTTCATTGAAACCGGAGAGGGTCGGGTACAAAAGTACCAGAAAAATTCCTGATTTGAGCTGGAATTGCACTATGATCAAATAAGTCATTTTGCATTATAAGTTTCCTCATACAGGTCTCCATACAGATTTGGGAGCTGCCCACAGAAAAGAGCTATGCAAACATTCGAAAATCATTATCTCGAGAAGGGATTTTCTGATTGATTTGATATCTTCCGCAAAGTTGTTGGTTATGATTAGGACTATTCGAAAAAATAGTCAGTGTTTTTTGAAAAGTTTCTAAAATGCACAAAAAAAAATTAGTTATAAAATTAAACTCTCAAGCGAAAAGCAGATTTCTGAATTTCTGATAAAGTGCACTGTTTTAGTTACAGCCATTTTTAGGTTGAATTATTTAACAAAACTGTATTTTTGCAATTCCGCTGTAAAACTGTCAACTTTTCCTGCCCTTCTGGAGAAACGAAATGGCCTACTTTTCCCTACCAAAAATAACAGAAAGGAAAATTAATACCTTTCAATACCAGTGCTGAAAAGTTCTACTTTTCAGCACTGAAATGGGTGCTGAAAAGTTGAACTTTTCAACACTATTATCGAAAAGTAACATTTTTAAATATTTTTTTGTTTTGAACGGTGAGTTTACTAAACACATGAATGTTTGACATAAAATTCCATTCAAGAAGCGTTTTTCGGAATTGCAAAAAATGTTGTAAGCAACTCGTTGCAAAACTTGATTTTTTCAGCACTCGTCGTATTTATCCAACTCGGTAAACCTCGTTGGATAAATGTACGACTCGTGCTGAAAAAATCTTCTTTTTGCAACTTGTTGCATAAACTACTATTTTTTATTTTTAAGGAAAATTTCCATTCTTATCCATCTTTGAAAAAAGTCGAAAAGCTGAAAAATATTTCTGCAATTTGCTATTTTTAACATTGTTGATCCGACCTTTGTTTGATGATAAATGGCCTTGAAAATAATGAATGTTACATGTATTTTCAACAATGTTCAGAAAAGCAAATAGTAGGCAGTTTTTTCAGTTATTCGAATATAAAAATGGCTGTAACTCAAAACTTTATCAAAATTTTACAAATGAGCAATTCTCTACCAAAACCGGAAAAGGATTTTATTTTTTTTTTATTTGACTCAAACTTTTGGGGGCCTTCCCTATGACCAAATAAGCTATTTTGCGTCATTGGTTCACCCATACAAGTCTCCATACAATTTTGGCTGCTGTCCACACAAAAATGGTATGTGAATATTCAAACAGCTGTAACTTTTGAGTGAATTTTCTGATCAATTTGGTGTCTTCGGCAAAGTTGTAGGTATTGTTGAGAACTTTTGAGAAAAAATTGAAACACGGAAAAAAATGCAGATTTTTTAATCAACTTTTTTTTCACAAAAACTCAATTTCCCAAAATATGTATTTTTTTATTTTCGAGATTTTTTAATATGTTTTAGGGGACAAAAACCCGCAACTTTTGAGCCATAGAGAAACATGGTCAAAAAATCTGCCGCCGAGTTATAAATTTTTGAAAAAATTGTGATTTTTGGAAAAAATCGAAATTTTATGCAAAAACTAATTTGGTGTTATTTTTTAATGCACAATTGAATTTGCAATCGAAAAGTACTTTACAGATTTTTTGATAAAGAGCTCCGTTTTCAAGATATAGTCACCGAAAGTTTGATTTTATCGAAATATTTGCAGTTTTTCGATTTTTTTAAAAAGTGACCATGAGTGACCATTTCTAAAAATATTTTTTTTGAAAAGTTTCGAAAAGATCGGAAAATTTCACGAATGTTTCATGTATTAACATTGAAAATCGGACCATTAGTTGCTGAGATATCGTCATTAGAAAATAGTGGGTTGTTTGGGTGAGATTCAGAAAACTTCAAATTTCGTGTTTCTTTTTCTTAAAGCGGCTGTATCTCAGCAACCCGCGGTCCAATCTTCAATGTCTCTTAGACAATTTTATAGCAAATTTTCTTAACTTTTCAAAAAAAGTATTTTTAGAAATGGTCACTCATGGTCACTATTTTTAAAAATCGAAAAACTGCAAATATTTCGCTGAAATCAAACTTTCGGTGACTATATCATGAAAACGGAGCTTTTTATCGAAAAATCTGTAAAGTACTTTTCGATTGCAAATTCAATTGTGCATTAAAAAATAACACCAAATTAGTTTTTGCATAAAATTTAGTTTTTTTTTCCAAAAATCACTATTTTTTCAAAAAATTATAACTCGGCGGCAGATTTTTTGACCATGTTTCTCTATGGCTCAAAAGTTGCGGAATTTTGTCCCCTAAACATATCAAAAAATCTTGAAAATCAAAAAATACGTATTTTGGGAAATTGAGTCTTAGTGAAAAAAAAGTTGATTAAAAAATCTGCAATTTTTTTCCGTGTACCTATTTTTTTCTCAATTGTCCTCAACAATATCTACAACTTTGCTGAAGACATCAAATTGATCAGAAAATGCACTCAAAAGTTACAGCTGTTTGAATATTTACGTACCATTTTTGTATGGACAGCAGCCAAAATTGTATGGAGACTTGTATGGGTGAACCAATGGCACAAAATAGCTTATTTGGTCATAGGGAAGGCCCCCACAAAGTTTGAGCCAAATCAAAAAAATACAAAAAATAAAAATTGTCGAAATCGGCCGATTTCGTAAAGAGTTGCTCAAATGCACTTTTTGATTTAGAATTTAATTTATCACAATAAAAAAATATCATAAAACAAAACGTCCGTCTTATCCTACAGCTCAAAAGTTGGCACTTCTTAAATAAATCAAAAAAAATGAAAAATAATCGTAGAGGTAAAGTATGTCAAAATCGAGTTTTGATAATAAAATGTTTTTTTTTAAATGGGTTTGCTCTTTCCTAATTTTTTTTCATAAATATTCACAAAACTTATACAAATTTATGCAATATTGATTGAGGATTTATATGTAAGAATTGATTATGAAAAACGTCAATAAAATGATAATAAGAAAATATTTTTATTTAAAAAGTAGAATACGAATCAGGAAAACACAAAATTATTTATGTCATCTCGAGAATCCTAATCGAAAAACTGTTTATCATGATTTTTTTTTATTTTTGGATAACTTTTAGCGAGCACTTCTACAGCAATTAAATTACAGGCATTTTTTTTTACAGTTTTTACGTCAACGTTTCAAAAAGAAGGCATGAATTCCGAACACCACTTCACTTCAGCCAGAAGCAAGGGAATCTTTGAAATGGTTTACAGATTTTGTTGGTTTGAAATCCACAAGTTATTGTTCTTATGTCTGAAGAATATCCAACAATCAATGGGTTATTTTTCATCTTGACATACATTTCACTTGAGTTTGCAAAAAAAAAACCTTGATCTAACCAAAAATTATTATTTTTTAATAATTATTTTGTACAACTTCCAGAGAATCATGATCGAATTTCATCAACATTTAAATCCACTTGAACATTCTCAGCCTAGTCTAAGAATGTCGTCAAACTGAGCTGGATCAAATTTCGAGCTCGTGTCGTGTAACATCAGCCAGCCGGAACAAATCACGGAAAATTCACAAAACTTGAAGCAAACAGAAGACGGCGCGCTTTCATTTGCACACTGGAAGGAACTTTTGCCCTAATTTGCATAAACACGCGAATTCGCGTAAGAGCAGGACACTCCACAAAATTAGCTGCGCTACCCAGCCCTCAAGAGTTTGTTCCTTTCGTGCCCGTTGATCGTCGTGATTATTTCGTGAAGGAGCACAGTTGAAACACTTAACCCTTGGTGTGTCAAAGTGTTGTATTAAGATGTATATTTTTTCAATTTTGAATCTTTTTTTTTGATTTTTAAAGCTTTTGTATATATTTTTAGTTTAGTTAAGTTTCATATTGAATAATTTCCAAAATTGCCAAAAAATCCGACTCCACCGATTCCACGTGGCATGTCCCGAGCTCATTAACCACGGTGGTAGAACCCACTAGGAGGCAAAGCGTCAAAGATAAATCAAATTGTGTGCAACATTATTTTGCTCCCACCTCCTGCTCCTTCTTCTCTTTGGTGGGGGTGGTGTTTGTGGTGGAAAACATGGGAAATTCTTCAAGCAGAAGGAATATTTGTGGAAATTTGTTCAGCGTTTGCGTCACACATCTGGGGCTGCCAAGTTGTTTGGCAAATTGGGAAGGATTGTGGCGCTTTGGGACACCTCCGAGTAATTAGTTGGGGGGAGCAGTGTCGAGATGAAAGTGTTTTAAAATGTTTTTGCACGGCAAATTTCAGGTGAAACGAATAGGAATCAGATTCACTGTTGATATTCCCCTGAACGAACGAAGTGGCTCGATGATATTGACATGAGTGAAAACTGCAACGAAAAAAGCTATAAAATGATCAAACGATAGCCAGAGTAAACAAGCAATATCTCTGTACGGAGACTGTCACAGTTTGGAGGCCATTCGTACTGCTGGAGGGTATATTTCATGTCATACAATATGTGCAATAAATTCGAATTCTGGAAACCAAACCAGAAACAATTTATGTTGGGGATACCGTGGAAATTTTCCCTTATCCTCTCGAAAAAAGAGCATCAAAGCTTACCGTATTATTCCCGCGATTTCAAATAGTTTTAATCAGAATGAAATTAACTGATGTGCCCGGAAAGGCATAAGAGCAATTCTCCCCAAATTTTCACGATTTGTTAATTTTAAATTTTTGATTTGGATGAAATTTTGGATAATTAGCTGACTTAGAAAAATACATATTCATCGATTCGAATTCTTTTTGAGGCTGTATCTCAGAAACTAATTGCCCGATTTTCAAAGTTCCAGAGAGAAATTGTTGGAAATTTTCTTAGTTAAAAAAAATAATGGTACGTAAATATTCGACAATCTGTATCTTTAGGAAGAATTTTCTGATCGATATGATATCTTTGGCAGGCATTGGGAGGACTATTGGCCAATTCTCTACGAAATCGGTATTTTTTCTTCAATTTTAATTTATGTATTTTTTAATCCGGCTGAAACTTTTTTGGTGCCTTTCGGTATGCCCAAAGAAGCCATTTTGCATCATTAGTTTGTCCATATAATTTTCCATACAAATTTGGCAGCTGTCCATACAAAAATGATGTATGAAAATTCAAAAATCTGTATCTTTTGAAAGAATTTTTTGATCGATTTGGTGTCTTGGGCAAAGTTGTAGGTATGGATACGGACTACACTGGAAAAAAATGATACACGGTAAAAAAAATTTGTTGATTTTATATTTAACTTTTTGTCACTAAAACCTGATTTGCAAGAAAAACCCTATTTTTTATTTTTTTTTTAAATTTTTGATATGTTTTAGGGGACATCAAATGCCAACTTTTCAGAAATTTGCAGAACGGGCAAAAAATCTTTGACCGAGTTATGAATTTTTGAATCAATACTATTTTTTTTTCAAAAAATCGAAATTCAACTTCATTTTTCGATGTGAAATCAAATTTGCAATCAAAAAGTACATTAGGGAAATTTTGATAAAGTGCACCGTTTTCAAATTAGGGGGAGAGGGGGTAATATGCACCCCCGGGGCAAAATGCACCCCCTGCTTTTCTCGGTATTTGGAAGAATTTTCCGGGGAAAAATCATAGAAATTGGAAGCTTAACATTGCTAAACCATGCTGGAAAAATTTGAGCATCGCAGTATAGAAACAGCTCAAGTTATTTGCAAAACTTTAAAATGTTGTGTTTTCATCTAATTTTAATTGAACCTTCATTATGAATTTTGGACAACATAAAAAGCTTTTATTGATATTTTAAGTGTTGAGGTATATAGTTTTTGCAATAATCTTCATTATTCTGTAGATAGATGAGTCCAAAAACATCAAAAAATGCATTTTTGATTAAATTTTCTGCAAAAAGCGTGGTCGGGGCAAAATGCACCGCTATGAAGCTCCTTTGTAAAAACAGCGGTGTCATCTAGTGGTGACTAGTGAAAACTGCTTTTACCCGGTGCATTTTGCCCCCGGTGTTGTAGTGCTTTTTGCCCCAATGTTGCGGTGCATATTGCCCCGCATGGTTGTTTGAAATGAATCAAAAATGTTTTTAGAAATTTGATATTTTCGAACAATTTTGAGGTTTTTTAAGACTTTTTCTCATGGATGACGAAGAATAATAGTTGTTTTAGAACATCGAGCAAAATTCTTCCAAAGTAATGCTGTAATGGTTGAGAAATCACAGTTTTCCCTTAGGGGGTGCATATTACCCCCTCTCCCCCTAAAACCATTTTTGGGTGACTTTTTTGAAAATAGTCGCAGTTTTTCATTTTTTTTAATTAGTGTACATGTTAACCAACCTTTGAAAAAAATATTTTTGAAAAGCTGAGAAAATTCTCTATATTTTGCTTTTTTGAACTTTGTTGAAACGACCCTTAGTTGCTAAGATATTGCCATGCAAAGGTTTAAAAACAGGAAAATTGATGTTTTCTAAGTCTCACCCAAACAACCCACCATTTTCTAATGTCGATATCTCAGCAACTAATGGTTCGATTTTCAATGTTAAAATATGAAACATTCGTGAAATTTTCCGATCTTTACGAAAACAATATTTTCAAAAATTTTAAACCAAGACTAACATTTTAAAAGGGCGTTGTTCTGTGGAAAAGTTTTTTTGTTATATTGACCAAAATCCCATATGGGAGGGCCGAGATACCCCAACGGAATCCGGAATATCTCCGGTAAATGTGGACCATATCTGTCCCCCGTCTGACAGTTGAAAATATAGAACCGGAAGCATCCAAATTGGTCAGTTCTACCAAAAGTTATGAGATTTCTAAGAATAAAAAACTAGGGGCCAAATGACTACCCGAGCGTTTGAGTGTTAATTGTTAGTTGTAAATTGTTGAATGTAAGTTGTTAATTGTTAATCGTTAATTGTTGATTGTTGATTGTTAATTGTCAATCGTTAATTGTTAATTGTTAATGGTTTATTGTTAATTGTTAATTGTTAATTTTTAATTGTTAATTGTTAATTGTAAATTGCAAATTGGTAATTGTTTATTTTAAATTGTTAATTGTTAATTGTTAATTGTTAATTGTTAATTGTTAATTGTTAATTGTTAATTGTTAATTGTTAATTGTTAATTGTTAATTGTTAATTGTTAATTGTTAATTGTTAATTGTTAATTGTTAATTGTTAATTGTTAATTGTTAATTGTTAATTGTTAATTGTTAATTGTTAATTGTTAATTGTTAATTGTTAATTGTTAATTGTTAATTGTTAATTGTTAATTGTTAATTGTTAATTGTTAATTGTTAATTGTTAATTGTTAATTGTTAATTGTTAATTGTTAATTGTTAATTGTTAATTGTTAATTGTTAATTGTTAATTGTTAATTGTTAATTGTTAATTGTTAATTGTTAATTGTTAATTGTTAATTGTTAATTGTTAATTGTTAATTGTTAATTGTTAATTGTTAATTGTTAATTGTTAATTGTTAATTGTTAATTGTTAATTGTTAATTGTTAATTGTTAATTGTTAATTGTTAATTGTTAATTGTTAATTGTTAATTGTTAATTGTTAATTGTTAATTGTTAATTGTTAATTGTTAATTGTTAATTGTTAATTGTTTATTGTTAATTGTTAATTGTTAATTGTTAATTGTTAATTGTTAATTGTTAATTGTTAATTGTTAATTGTTAATTGTTAATTGTTAATTGTTAATTGTTAATTGTTAATTGTTAATTGTTAATTGTTAATTGCTAATTGTTAATTTTGAAATGTGAATTGCTAATTTACTATCCAGGTTACTATACTACACTGAAAAAATATGATGTTTTCAGTTATGAGCAATGTAATTAGCTTATATCTGTAAGCTCATACATCCAATTGAAATGTGGTCAAACACAAACTTATGGGAAATTAGACGAGCTTTCCGGTAAAAATATTTACGAGACTGAAAAATCATGTCTGTCATATAGAAATTGCCAAAAACCATCAAAAAACCTATTTTTTCAACATTTTTATTTTTAAAACCGCTGTAACTTCACAAGGATTGGACTTAGGACAGTAGTCAATATGGAGACTTTTATGTGAAATTGTCTGGAGAATCGATTCCCATATTCGGTTTTTGAAAATTTTGACGTTTAGGGCACTTTTCAAAAAAACAGTTTCAGTAAATGATTTTTGTATTTTTTTAGGTGAGTTACTCCATCCTGCATTTTTCGTGAGTCTTTTTGTAACATCTTAGGCTATCTTCACAAAAATTTTGAACGAAAAAAAATCGTGGGCTATCCCTCAAATTTGACTTTTAAACTTAAAAATCAAAAAACCTCATAAAAGTTGAGTGTTTTTTTCTTTCAAAGTATTTTTACCGAAAAGCCCGTCAAATTTCCAACAAGTTTGTCTTTAACCACTTTTTGATACGATGCAACGGCTTCGAAATACAGAAATATTTAAATTCCGAACTACAAAAATATTTAAAACACTTGCACCCTTCTCAAATTTCATTATCGAGTGGAACTGGCTCCATATACACAAAAATGGCTTATATAAGCGAAGGATAACATGTCTACAAATTTTCATTGAAATCGGAGAGGGTCGGGTACAACCGATTCCCTATTTGGCATGGAATTGCTCAATTGTTAATTGTTAATTGTTAAGGCCGTTGCAAATATTTTTGAAAGTTTATGTCGCCTCCCTTCAAAATTGCTCCGAAAAATCAGGGGGCAAAAAAAAATAATCATAAAACTTCCAAATTTCCATGAAAATAGAAGTCTATTCAACGGAAAACAATCTAAAATGCAATGTTTCGATTTTTTCATGAAATTCAGATGTACAGCAATAATTAATTGTAAATTTCGTTGAAATTTAGAAAAAAATCCCCCTGATTTTATTTTATTGTTCCATTCTTAATCAACAATGTTTACAGTAATTGTTTATAATGTTAAGCAAGCATATTTTTTCTTTTTAAATTTAGGCCGTTGCAAATGTTTTTTTGAAGTTTATGTCCCTCGACTCTGGTCGAACACTTTTGAATGGAAAAAGTGTTTTAAAATGTATTTTACACCTGCCCAGTTGTTTTGCAATCATTAGTTTTCAAAATATCCAAGTACAGTCATCCCTCATATTCGGAACAGTTTACAGATCGGCCAATGTTCAAAAAATCATAGCAAATCGATAATTGAACTTAATGATTCGCTTTTACCTTCATTTGAAAGCTTTTCTTGCGATCTTTGGAATGCTGTATCGAAAAACTGCAAAATTTAACTTTTAGATCAAGTTTTTGAAAAAAACTGTGACCCTTGAAATCCACAAATTCGAAACACTTTTTTCTTACGGATGTAAACAAACTTTGGATCTCTCCAGGAGTACATATTTGTAACAAAATAATGACTTCACACACTGCAACCAGTGAAACTCAAGCTTATAATGATGTTTTATCTATGGTCTGATGTGTTTTGCTGCTTTGGATAAAATAGTCTTGAAATTAAGTTTTTTGTTCAAAATGTAATACTTTTACTAGTGAAATAGCAAGAGAATGTCCAAATAAAGGTCCTAAAAATAGTAGGGTCGAGAGAAAAGCTACATTTGGCGTGCTATTGACAAATTATCACAAAAGTGTTCCGAATTTGTGGGTGTTCCGAATATGTGGGATGACTGTATTGAAGAGATTTTTTTTCGCCGAAAAAAGGTTTTTGCGGTGCTGTACATTGGAATTCCACAAAAAATGAAAATATTTTTGATCGATCCCAGACATGCTAAATATGATTTTAAACGCAGGAAAATGCATTTCTAATTGTTTTCTGTTGGTTAAACTTCTATTTCCTTGAAAAAAAATAATTTTTTTTTGCATCCTGATTTTTCGGACAGATTTTGAAGGGGACATAAACTCTGAAAAATATTTGCAACGGCTTTATATTGCCAAAAATTCACTGCCCACCAGACACAGCTGTTCAAAATTAACTTGTTCCAAACTAAACAAACTTCCAGCTGGAGGCCAAAGAGCACAAAAAAACGCACCAGTCCAGTCCTGTCCAGTCAGGTCAAATCTGTTCCCGAAAGTCAGACAATGTGATAACGAAAACGTGTTGAATGTCATACCGGCAAAAAGCTAAAAACGCCAAACATGAATGCACATTTCTTTGTGAAGTACTCCAGCTGACAGTGAGTGTCAGAATCTGACAAAAAATAGAGGACGTTGTGATCATGCTATCTTGTTGGAATTTATATTTTAGCAATTTCCAAAAAAAAAAAAAAAAAAGATGGAAGGGTTTGTACTACATGTCACAAAATGACAAATTTTTTTATTTTTATTTTTTATTTTTATTTTTTTTTTTTTTTTTTTTTTTTTTTTTTTTTTTTTTTTTTTTTTGGGAGGGTGATCTAGCCGCACATCGTTGATGTCCTGTCACGTTCATCAGTAGTCTTGTCGTACATTACAACTAGAATCAGATCTGCCAATGAATTAGTACACTTCGACCAAATAAACACTGACGCTGTATGGATCTGACACTAGAATAAATGCACATTTGTGTGTTATTCATAAGTCCAAAATGTTCAATTATTCATATAAGTCCAAATATTCATTTGCGGATAACTACCTAACTTGAATTGAATACAAGATTTAAAGTAACCTATCCGAAAGCTACTCTTATCTCAAATCCCCGACATTTTAATTAATTGCCAAAAAATCTAGAACTTTTTTTTTAAACCTGTCTGGCTTCTTTTAAAAACAAAAACAAAAAATAGATTAACAGTTCATATTTTACAAGTCGTGAATTGAAATAGAGACGACCATTTGATCGTCAGAATTCCAGTAGATCCTCGATTCGCAACAATGGTCGATACAATCATAATCCGACAACCGTTAGTTCAACAGATCAACGAATTTAGTCCGATATCATTACACTATTGATTGATCGAGACTCTATGGAAATTTTGACAAATCAGAATGGTTGTTATACTACTTGAATGAAAATCACCGATTCTGATAGAATTACTAAATTCACTGTTACTAATTTTGTCCCTAAATAACTAAAGGCAAAGTATAAAAAGTTGATATTTATAGTAAAAATCCTAAATTCTACAACACTATTTTTTTAAAAACCCGCATCCTAACCTAACACCCACATTAAGATAGGGAAAAATCACATATGTAGCGGTTCATTGTACAAATGTGATATTTCCACTATCGGAGAACCTCCTTGTCTCGATGACAGCTTACCGGCCATCGATTAAGCCCTGAGACTGCGCCAAAGTGGGTTCTCGCAGCATGAAGTGGTGTCCATGTGTAAAAATGGAAGCTTCAACAATATACTGAACACTTCAATTTTAATTCCACATCGAATCAAATCATACTCTTTGCCAAACAAGCATCAAACCTATGACACTCATTATGACAAAGCCCAGGGACATGTCACAAAATGACAAATTGTGAATTTTTTTTCGTGAATATGTGACAAGCTAGCACGAAGACAACTTCGCCCAAAGCTATTTCAATTTGGAACTGTATTGCTGTCTGAGCGCAAACTGTCACAAGGTGAATAAACGCAGCATACTTTCAGGCGCTGGCTCCAGCGAAAACGAGTTTGTACACGAACGCACGCGGGCGTGCAATTCTGGTCAGTTCAGTTTCTAGAAGAAGATGATGGAAAAGAGGACACCCACCCAAGGTGGCAACTAAACGCACTCAAGATTCCCAATATGTACTCCACATCATTCAATCAATCTGTTAACCCCCTCCTAAACTTATCAACACGGTCACTTTCTCGTGATTGTGATGACCTCTTGACACCTTGCGCCATTGCTCGGAGCAACGCGCAGCCGATCGGAGCCTGTTGATAAGGTCGAGGTCTTCTAATCAACTTTGGTTGTCTTTCTAACTGGTGTCTGTTTGTCTGTGACGGACTCGTTATCGCTTCTTCCACTAAACCCGGAGTTTAATGAAGATGTGCTCCGTTCAATTGACCACATCAAGCATGTGGACGTGGGGTTGACGTAACTAGGCTAAGGTTGAGCTCGCCTTCGGCAGCCTCCAGGATTGTCTTTCGTGTACTACTTCAAGCAGCACAAAAGAGAGCAGGTAATCCAAGTCATGTCCATTGTGTTTTACCCGGGCAGGGTGTCAATTACCGGTTAACCTTCCCCCTCCACGTGCCACAATACACGTGTCATAATGTGCCGTAACCAAAACGGATCATCATCGTTCGAAGGTTAAACCATTTTAGTACGTAAGCTTGCAAACCGCAAACCATCGGCATCGTCAACATCTACTTCGAAATAATTAAGATCAATTGCAAGTGCATTCGGGCAGCTTTGCGTAATCAATTGCCGTGAGGGTGGTCTCGGTCAATTTTGTGGACTGAAATGCAGAAAGTGCCAAGACGACGACACACACGTGCTAATTGGCCCGGTATGCAATCGACGAGGTGCACACACTTGCAACTGTGGGTTATCAGTTGGGAGAATTGCATTGTGCTTCGAGAATGAGCGAATTTTGGCTCGATTTATTTTTAGAAGTGACCAGGTTGATTCATTGGACATCGTTATGACCTTAAATGGTCACGATTTTTCAATTTCATGAAGTTTGACTTGCGACATGATAGGGCACCTACTTAGCAAAATTTCGGACGTGACTGTTCCGATCAGGGGCGCTGACTTTGGGGGGCACGGCACTTTTTGCCCCCTCTAAAATTGTGCGAGGGGGGCAGCCCCAACATTCTTGTTTCAAATATTCAAAATAAAAATCCACAGAAATAACTAAACAAAATATTGCAAATTTTACTGGAACATTGTTCATACATCATGATTAGGGTAAGTGAATTTTCACGATTTCACGGACAGCGTGAAATTCGTGTCATTTGAAGATTTCCGTGAAATCACGTGAAATTTATCAATTTCCTTAGATCATTTAAAATTACAACATATTAAATATTTGATCCTCAAAACTTTAAAAGTAAATTTTATTAGTGGTATTAACCATTTGAAGAATTGTTAACAAAACATATATTATTATAATTGTTACAAAATTTACTGAGAAGTGAATGCTGCTAATACTTAAATGATGTTAACAAAAATCAATCTAATAAAAAAAAAATCTCGGAATCATCAAGTTATCACAAGGATGATATCATCAATCATTTGATTGCAGTTTGTCTCAGATTGCACAGATTTTTTTTAGATGAATTGATTTATTTTTAGAAATTATTAATGTAAAAGTACCTAACATTCAGTAGAAAGAAAAAATATCATTGGCCGGAGGAGCAAACAATAAGAATATAGATTTAAAAATTGCATTCCATCAGAGTAAAGAAAAATATTGAGAAAATAGGTTGCTATTTAGAGAATCAAGAATAGTTTATCAGTTTTTTTAGGAAACTAACTAAATTTAGTAACATTTTCATTCGCTGTTATAACAATTTGACTATTATTTAATGGTTAGATATAATTTTGAAAGAAATTGAAAGAGTCAAGCTTGGTTTATTCAAGACTTTTAATCATTAAAGACACCTTTTAAGAACATTTCAGATTTTTTGTCGTCCTGTTTAATTTTCATGATATTTGATTTTTTGGGTGGATGGTTCCCAAAACGTTTCGCAAAAATTTCCGTGAAATATGGTGTTTTGAAATTAAGGTCCCGTGAAATCTGCTATTTTTGAGCGTGAAAAATGTAAGCGAATGCGTAAAATCCACAGATTTACTCTGTGTAAAATTTCAAAAACATTTGTTGTTTTCAAAATCCATGACAATTTTTGAACAAAATTGTTCACAATTTTCTGCATTTCAATGTAAATGTTTTAAAAATCGACAAAGTTGTTTATGATTTGAGAGAAGTCGTCAACTTAGATTTTACGAATGTAATTTTTGTAACTATTTTTGTGACTATTTTTGCACTTATTGGTAATTTTTGTAATTTTTGTAATTTTTTTAATTTTTGTAATTTTTTTAATTTTTGTAATTTTTGTAATTTTTTTAATTTTTGTAATTTTTGTAATTTTTGTAATTTTTGTAATTTTTGTAATTTTTGTATTTTTTGTAATTTTTGTAATTTTTGTAATTTTTGTAATTTTTGTAATTTTTGTAATTTTTGTAATTTTTGTAATTTTTGTAATTTTTGTAATTTTTGTAATTTTTGTAATTTTTGCAATTTTTGTAATTTTTGTAATTTTTGTAATTTTTGTAATTTTTGTAATTTTTGTAATTTTTGTAATTTTTGTAATTTTTGTAATTTTTGTAATTTTTGTAACTTTTGTAATTTTTGTAATTTTTGTAATTTTTGTAATTTTTTTAATTTTTGTAATTTTTGTAATTTTTATAATTTTTGTAATTTTTGTAATTTTTGCTATTTTTGTAATTTTTGTAATTTTTGTAATTTTTGTAATTTTTGTGATTTTTGTAATTTTTGTAATTTTTGTAATTTTTGTAATTTTTGTAATTTTTGTAATTTTTGTAATTTTTGTAATTTTTGTAATTTTTGTAATTTTTGTAATTTTTGTAATTTTTGTAATTTTTGTAATTTTTGTAATTTTTGTAATTTTTGTAATTTTTGTAATTTTTGTAATTTTTGTAATTTTTGTAATTTTTGTAATTTTTGTAATTTTTGCTATTTTTGTAATTTTTGTAATTTTTGTAATTTTTGTAATTTTTGTAATTTTTGTAATTTTTGTAATTTTTGTAATTTTTGTAATTTTTGTAATTTTTGTAATTTTTGTAATTTTTGTAATTTTTGTAATTTTTATAATTTTTGTAATTTTTGTAATTTTTGCTATTTTTGTAATTTTTGTAATTTTTGTAATTTTTGTAATTTTTGTGATTTTTGTAATTTTTGTAATTTTTGTAATTTTTGTAATTTTTGTAATTTTTGTAATTTTTGTAATTTTTGTAATTTTTGTAATTTTTGTAATTTTTGTAATTTTTGTAATTTTTGTAATTTTTGTAATTTTTGTAATTTTTGTAATTTTTGTAATTTTTGTAATTTTTGTAATTTTTGTAATTTTTGTAATTTTTGTAATTTTTGTAATTTTTGTAATTTTTGTAATTTTTGTAATTGTTGTATTTTTTGTAATTTTTGTAATTTTTGTAATTTTTGTAATTTTTGTAATTTTTGTAATTTTTGTAATTTTTGTAATTTTTGTAATTTTTGTAATTTTTGTAATTTTTGTAATTTTTGTAATTTTTGCAATTTTTGTAATTTTTGTAATTTTTGTAATTTTTGTAATTTTTGTAATTTTTGTAATTTTTGTAATTTTTGTAATTTTTGTAATTTTTGTAATTTTTGTAATTTTTGTAATTTTTGTAATTTTTGTAATTTTTGTAATTTTTGTAATTTTTGTAATTTTTGTAATTTTGTAATTTTTGTAATTTTTGTAATTTTTGTAATTTTTGTAATTTTTGTAATTTTTGTAATTTTTGTAATTTTTGTAATTTTTGTAATTTTTGTAATTTTTGTAATTTTTGTATTTTTTGTAATTTTTGTAATTTTTGTAATTTTTGTAATTTTTATAATTTTTGTAATTTTTGTAGTTTTTGTTTTTTTTGTAATTTTAGTAATTTTTTTATTTGTAATTTTTGTAATTTTTGTAATTTTTGTAATTTTTGTAATTTTTGTAATTTTTGTAATTTTTGTAATTTTTGTAATTTTTGTAATTTTTGTAATTTTTGTATTTTTTGTAATTTTTGTAATTTTTGTAATTTTTGTAATTGTAACCCTTCCAGGCCTGATGGGTTATGACTCAAATATAAAAATTTTCAAAACTAGCCTATAATTTTCATATGGTGATACAAAAAAAAATCCCAGCATTAACCAAAAAAAAAATCAGGTCTGAATGGGAAACGGATAAAAACGTGCAAGATTTTTTGCATGAATTCATTTGAATTTTTGTAATTTTTTGGTAGAAGCTAAACTATCACAAAAAAGTACAACATTTAGAAAGAATCAAGCATTAGTTAATTCTTTGAGAGATATATATATTTTGTTTTTTGCATTTAAAAGTACATTATAGATATAATAAACGTTTTAGTAATTTTAAATATATTAAATTTGTAAGAAATTTTTAATAATTAAAATTCTGAAGAATCAGTTCATCTTACCGGAAGAATAGTGATGAAATAAAAAAAAATCAAAATATTCACAAACTAGGTATTCTCCAATTCAAGAAAACTTGCAGAAATTATTTAATTCTCATCATTTTTCTCTTCATGTTAGAAAAAATGCAGTGACAAACACAACATATTGAAAATTTCTACTCTTTTAGATTGTTTTTTAGAAAATTAACCAAACCCAAAAAAATTAAGAACTACGTATTGTTTAAAAAGAATGCAAAATTCAGCAAAGTTTTATCAACCGAAATTATCCTACTATTGCTTGAAAGAACACAAAATCTCAAGTCACCATTTTACGGGTAACCGATTATATTATAACAGTTAAATTATGAAAATTTGTATGTATTTCATTTTTGTTACCTTTGTATGGATTTGGGGTCCATCGGACATCGGCATAATTTTAGATGATCACAATTTTCAATTTCATGAAGTTTGACATGCATCATGATAAGGTCCTAGCAAACTCCAGAAATGACCACCATAGGGTTACCGTTAACCTGGTCCGGAGTGGTCAGATTGAGTCATCGGACATCGGCATAAACTTAGATGGTCATACTTTTTAATTTCATGAAGTTTGACATGGAACATGATAGGGTGTCCAGCCAATTCCTCTATGGGATCATTGGTTACCGGTTCCGGAGTGGTCACATAATGCCACCGGACATCGGCATAGCCTGAACTGGTCATAGTTTTAAATTTCATAAAGTTTAACATGCAACATGACAGGGTTCCTATCAAACTTCGAAAGTGTCCTTCATGGGTCCATCGGTAATCGGTTCGGCAGATCGGCGAGATTGGTACAGAGGACTCCACCTTGTTTTAAGATGACAACTTTGACAGAAGCTTCGAAACCGGATGTCAGATTCATCCGTTCAAAGTTCCCCCGATAGCCATTAAAGATTTATAGACAATCAAGTAATTTCCAATATCGCCTGTTGCAGCAATAAATATCACCTCATAACAGTCCCACCCCTCCAATCAACACCCACCTGTGACTAATCTCACGCTTGTATCCAATATCGTGCACGAAGCTGTCCGCGTGCGCCAACTTCCGGTCCGGCTTGTCATCCTGGAAGGTGACACTGCTCTTCCGCGGACGTCGCGTCGCAGTCGAACCTCCAGCGGCCGCACCGCTACAGCCCTCCTTCTGCTCAACCGTTGCACCACCGTTAGCGGCGTTAGCCAGCCGCAACGCTTCCAGCCTTCGGCGGGACGCCTCCATCCCGGAGGCCCCGCCCGAGTTGGCCCGGATGCGCAACTCCTCGACCGTGGCCGGAGGTTTGTGCGGCAGCTGCGCCTCAAAGTGGTCCTGCGAAATCTCCGGCATGATCTGTCACTCTAGCGTCACTCTAGCGTTAGCGTTAGCGTTGCTATTTTTTTTTGCTGGTAGCAGCGTCGCAGTTGCAGTTTGGTGGACGCGTCGCACTATAGTAAACAAAGCCCCCCTTCCGTCACACCCGTTAACCCAGTTTTCGAGAACTGTTTGAGCTCACGCACACAGTGGTCGTCGTCGGAACTACGACGCGTCAGTCTACACGATACGCGAGGGGTTCAAGATATTCTGAGACGGGGGGTTCAATTCACAACCACGATAAGGCTGAATGTTTTGCTGAATGAAAACAAAAACAAAGCGAGGGGAACAAAAAAACACACGAAAATCTCCACGTCGACGGACGGATTCCGAAACTTTTGCTTGTTGCTTGTAACACGAACCGTGAGTTACTGAGCTGGCAGCTGGATTTAAGGCGCGATAGAGCTGCACAGCTAGACACGATCGAGCAAGTTTGGTGAGTGTGAACAAGGTCTTTCTTGGTTTGTTGATGAACACTATGTGGCATGTGCCGATGGTGCAGCAGGGAAGAGTGCGGGCATGCGAACACTTAAGTGGACGTGGCTTAAGTGAAGTTGATATGATTTTGGACTTCAAAGTTCCGTAATCAAATACAATATCAGCAATTGTGTGTCTGCTGGCCGGCAGTGAAATTATGGGAAAGTTTGTATTTGGATTATGCTGAAACAGCTTACCTTAGTTCCGGGTATTAGCATTCGCGCTGTTTTCCCAATACAAAATGGAAAAGAACCTGGCAGCTGATTCGTAATCAGGGACCAACTTTTATGATTTCGAGTGAATTGGACTAGAATGACCCATTAGGGTGATCCGTTCTGCAAGAAAGTTTCACGGCTCGATTTGAACAGTTGGTGGCCGATGGCACCAGTGAGCGATGGGAGAATCTTCGTCAAAAGAAACCCTTTTGACGCTCATCAGGAGCAAAAGTCAAGTGAGAAAGGCAAGGCTCTCTTCTCTCGCGCACGAAAGATCGGTAAAATGAAACCGAAAAAATCATCATCTTGATTATTCGCCGGAAAATCGATTTCACTACTACACTTGCAGATGTAACGCCAAGCGCCAATAAATGACCTGTCACTTTTCGTAGTTAAACAATGTATGTAAACAAAACGAAACAAAATTATTTTAGTGGTGCTAGCAATGAAAATCACGAAAAATCTTCAACTGATTGATTTTTTTTTGAAAAGCGCTTTTTTTGTGATTATTCCAGCTCTGACACCTTTGGCTTTGTTTTGTCCCGATACCCTACATGGATTTGGCTCAATCTTTCTATTTTGGCATCCGTGAAACTTAAGGTCGAAAGAACAAAATGTATAAAGACGTAAGGTCGAAAGACGGCAAAAGATCGAAAGTAAGAAAATGAGAAAAAGTCTTCAAATATTGTTTTGAAATAAACTTATTCGTATTTTTGTTTAACTTTTAATAGAAAACAGTTCCATTTCATTCAAGAAAATTTTAATTTTTCAAATAAATTGATCTTGATGCAGTCTAATATGTGCAGGATTTTTTCAGTCATTTTACCATGAACAGTTAAAAGATGTTTTATTGAAACTAATTTTGATGTTCGTTTAAAATATTTTACTCATGATTCTGTAATATTTTTTGAACTTTCCAATTCATGTGAGCAGTTTCTTTGAAAAAAATCAGAAAAGGCTATTTTTACACTTTTCAAAGAATTTGTAATATTTTTAACGTAGGTAATTTTAGTTGTTTATTCTTTCAAAATAATTATCATTTTTTTAAGTAATATTTTTGCGAGTTAGGCGAGTTAATGAAACACAAAATTCTAAATTAAAAAAAAACTTTCTTGTATCCGTAGTAACTTTATCAGTTTTTTTATTCTTCAAAGAAACTGTTTATTACAAAGTTTTATGAGTTTTTTTTTTAAAAATTCAAACATTTTTCATAATACTTCAAAATAATGTATTCTCGTTTCCGAGATAAATGTCTATTCTTTCAAACTTGAGCAGTTCCTTGAAAAATTTAATAAAAAAAAAATACTGATTAAGAACATGTTTCAAATAATTTATTTTCTTTTCAATGCCATTCATTCTTGTTTCTGTGCATTTTTAGAAAAAATGTCCAGTCTTTAAAAATAATCAAGTTTCTGTTATATTTATGTAAATATTTTCATATTTTTAAACATTATTTTCCATTTTTTTTACATAAAGCTTGTTTTTGCCTTTCTTCCGTGATAATTTTTTTTTTGTTTACTACCTGAAATTAACTTTTTCTTGTTCTAGTATTCATTTATTTATTCTTGTTTGATTATTTTTTTCTGTGATTTAATCAATTTTTTCTACAGCTATGGACAGTTCTATAACAAGTTTCGCTTAGCTTCGCTAGAAGACGTGGATTTCAGCGGATTGCAGACTTGACTACACAGAAAAAAATGATGGTAATATTCATCAGGAAATGGTGACAGATTTTGTGGCAAAATAAATGATTAATTTTATCCCTGAAAATGATGAATTTTCATCAGTTTTTGATGAATATTCATCAGGTTCACATTTTTACACATTTTTTAAGTAATATTACACAAAAAAAGAGGTAATATTCAACCTACCAAATTTTCAACATTCCAAAATTCAACTTTTTTTTGCTGTGTAGCAATTATTGAACATGTTTTATTAGAACAAACCTCACCTCGAACACATTTCTATAAATTCTATATTTTTTAAATTTTTTATGCGTGTTTAGTAATATTTTATTCACTTTTTGCATTCTTTCAAACAAAGGCAGATATTTGAAAGAAAAAAAAAAAACAATTTAGAAAGGTCTGAATACAAACATATTTTTATGTTTTTATATTGTAAAGGACATTTAAAAAGTTGCCTGCATACTTAAATTCTTAAATGGCATCATGTCAGTTTACAAATAATGAGATAACTTTGCGGAGCATATTCGGAGAAATATTTTAGATAAGAGAAGTTTTTAGAAAAACAGAAATGTTTCGATTATCCGAATTAAAATTTTGGCGAGGACTTCGGATAATCGAGTACAAATTAACATGATTTTTAAATTTTAGAGTTTGTTAATCTTTATTTTTTTAAATTTTTGAAAGTTTTCATTTTTAAATTTCTAAATATCTCGAAAGTTTTGTTTTTGGATTTTTTTTCCTCCTCTTTAATTAAAAAAAATATTTAAGCGTATTTAATTTTCAATCGAATTCGAATAAGCAAATCCAAATTATTTGATTTGTTCATCATAACATATCACAAACCAGTACCGCGCGAAGAACCTTTTTTTATAAGGAATTTTGCAATACTTCCGAACTGCGTACTAGCCTTTAGACATTATGCTCAATTGACCGTATGTCTGTTCGACCTTATGTCTTTCGAGCAGTTGTCTTCCAATCTTTTGTTATGCATTCGAAATTATAAATTTGTTTACGTTACGGCGTAATTTTTTTGGAAATTACGCCATTTTATATTTATATTTCTAAAGAAATGAAATTTGTTAAACTGTAAATTTGTAATTGTACAAAAATATGACTAAAATAAAGATTAATAAAAATCGCCTAAAACATTGCTGGTGAAATAGTCGTGGATTGAATATAATGCCAATATTATCGTTATCGTAAACCCTGATAAAGACAACCAACATTTAGGTAACGTTGAGTTTTACTCGTTACTTGAAATATCCCAAATAAAGAAAGTAAATCAAAAATACTTTAAAAATAAAAATAAATTCAAATTTTGCCCCCTCAAGTGTTCCCTGGCATGCAACTGCATCGCACTAAGGGAAAATCAAAACGATGAGGGGCAAACGCACACACAAACACACGATCATTTTTATATTACACACACGCAAAACTTATTCATTCTCTTTTTCTCCCTCTCATACTCTGATTCACTCAAATTTGTTTCTTTTCATCCGCGAGACTTCGTGACCGCGAATCGCGCTCCACTCAGCTGTTTGATCAAAACACAACAAACTCAAAATGCTGTCAGTTTTTGTTTTTTGGAGCGTATGAATGAACGCTGGGGTTTTGTGTTGAGAAATCGCTGGAATCGAATGCATAAATTTACACGTATGCAAATGTGTGGAACACACACATCAATAAGGGCGCACCCTTGAGTTGTTTTGTAAACAAAGGCAATGACGCAGCAGTATAGTTTTTCGGTTAGTTTTGGAGGGCTTGGTGCGTCACTTCAAAGAAGACTTGTTTTGATTGTGTAATTTCGGAGTAAGCAGTCAATATTTTTTGTAAGTTTTTGTCGTTTTTTGTCGTAAATTTTCAACTTTTGGATTTATTTTTAAACGATAAAAAAAACACAGATTAGCACAAGGGTTTTGAATAAAAACAAAAACAGATTAACTCGGAGCGTTTGGCACCCTTCGATAATGTTGAAGAGAATTGAATTTCCTACAAGAATCTCAAACTGGAACAATTTTTAACGAGATCTGCAGCAGGTGGCGCCAAAATCCTGAAACGATGTTTTTTTACGACACATTTTTGCGGTTTTTTCCCATACAAACTTCAACGGTCAATATCGACCCCTAAACCTTAACCGATTTGTCTCGAAATTGGAACAGTTACTTATTTTTGCCTCAAGTCAATGGTTTATAAATAGGACTTCAGGAATGAATTCCAAAATTTGATTTCTAACGAAAAAATTATCGAGGCTTGATATCGATAACGTCGGGACGGTAACGATAACACAGCGTAACAAAATATTTTTTTTATTTTTTGGCAGCACGAAAAAAAATGCTCCTCTAGGGATCGGCTTCCCGAACAAAATGCAACCTGGCGCATATTTTTATTGTTATCCTAACTCGAGATATTCAATGCAGAAGTTTTGCATATGAATCACCCCCCGTCGGAAAATATTTTTTATTTTGTTTTCTCTGTAACTTTTGATCAATTAGGTCTTTTTGGACGCTTCCGGTGTCATTCGACGGTAAATTGTTAGAAAAACTCAAGATTTGGTCCCATTGGCCGGTTCCCGTAACCGGTTCCGGAGGAAATCCGGAATATTGGCCAAAACTGTGCAAAAACTTCAAAATTTTGAAGTTTTTTGCTCTTAATGCGAAGTGAACGCACTATAGCATGAAACAATCCATACAAACTAAAAAAATGTTGGTCCCAACATGTTTGAAGGTGTTTAATTGAAAAGGTGGCCATTGAGAACCGGTTCCGGTGAATCCGGATCCGGAAACTCCGGAAAAAATTAAGCAATATTTTCACAATTCCAATGTGTCAGACAGATATAAATAAAAGTGTTGTTGAAGCATTCTTTGCTACTTCATATTCATATTACCACAAAAACATGGCCAAGTGGCCAACGGGAACCTGCTCTAAATGTTCCGGATCAGGGAACCTGTGGAAATTATATATTTTTTATTAATGTTATGAAGCAGTTTTTATTAAGACATTTTCAATGTATCTGGAAAAAATCTGAATTGATTCAAAATCAAAATCAGAAATGTGGCCAAGTGGCCAACGGTAACCTGTTCTGAATGTTCCGGATCATGGAACCAGTGGACTTTTGACATTTTTTTTAATTTTAAAGGCAGTTTTTTATTAAGAAATTTTCAAGGTTTCTGGAAAAAATATGAATTAATCCGAAATATAAATAAAGGTGTTGTTGAAGCATTCTTTGCTACTTCATATTCATATTACCACAAAAACATGGCCAAGTGGCCAACGGGAACCTGCTCTGAATGTTCCGGATCAGGGAACCTGTGGAAATTATATATTTTTTATTAATGTTATGAAGCAGTTTTTATTAAGACATTTTCAATGTATCTGGAAAAAATCTGAATTGATTCAAAATCAAAATCAGAAATGTGGCCAAGTGGCCAACGGGAACCCGTTCTGAATATTCCGGATCAGGGAACCAGTGGTCACTTGAAATGTGTATTAATTTAAAATAGCATAATTTAATCAGGAAATTTTCTAGTTTTCTACAAAAATCAGAATTATTTAAAATCAGAATCAGAAATATGCCCAGGTAACCAACAGGAACCCGTTTTAAATGTTCTGGATTAGGGAACCAGTGAACATTTGAAGTTTTTATCAAGTTTTCAAAAAACATGTTTAGATTAATGAAATTTAAAAATTCCTGTAAAAATTAGGAACATATTCGATATCAGAATTAGAAATATTGCCAAGTGGCCTACGGGAACTCGTTCTGAATGTTTCGGATCATGTTACCAGAGGAAATTTGAATTTTTAATTAATTTTAAAAATGCATATTTTAATTAATGAAATTTTTAAATCCCTGGAAAATCTGAATGTATTTAGAATAAGAAATAAAAATGATGCCAAGTGGCCGACTGTTCCGGATCAGCGAGCCAGTGGTCACTTGGCATATTTTAATTTAGAAATTTTCTAGATTTCTAGAAAAGTAAAGTAAAAAGTAAATCTTTCCCTGTTCCTGAGGGGAACACCCTTGAAGAGTATCGGGGCCGGCATTTACAAAGCGGATTCAGTGGCAGTTTCATTCTCAACTTAATGTTAACATGTTAGGGTTAATGATAACATTCCATAGGTCGCCTCCCTAAGGTGTCGTGATAAGGTCCAGTTTGTGACGATACACTACCTTCCCTTTACTAAGCAATCGATTCCAGAAGGGAAAAGATCACCAGTTGGGTTGGTCCGAGCCGGGATTTGAACCCCGATCTACCGCTTACGAGGCGGAAGCGTTACCACTGGGCTACGTGGCTCGGTCATTTCTAGAAAAATCTGAATTTATTTGAAATCAGAATTGAAAATGTTGTCAAGTGGCCAACGAGAATCTGTTCTGACTGATCCGGATCAGGGAACCAGAAATCACATAAAAAGTTTATTAATTAAATAAAAAACATTTTTTTAATTAAGAATATTTCTAGATTTCTAGAAAAATCTAAATTTATTTTAAATCATACTTAAAAATTTTGCCAAGTGGCCAACGTGAACCTGTTCTGACTGGTCACAATTTTTATTAATTTAAAAAATATATATTTATTTTACTGATTTGTTTTAAAGTTTTGGAAAAAATCACAGTTTATTTAAAATCAGATTTAGTAAAATTGCCAAGTGGCCAACGGAAACCCATTCTGAATGTTCCGGTTCAGGGAACCAGTGGTTATTTGAAATGTTTATTAATTAAAAAAAGCATATTTTAATAAGGAAATTTTCTAGTTTTCTAGAAAAATCTGAATTTATTCAAAATCAGAATCAGAAATGTGGCCAGGTGACCAACAGGAACCCGCTTTAAATAATCCGGATTAGAGAACCAGTGAACATTTGAAATTTTTATCATGTTTTCAAAAACATATTTTGATTAATGAAATTTTAAAATTCCTGTAAAAATTAGAATATATTTAAAATTAGAAATCAAAATGTTGCCAAGTGGCCAACTGTTCCGGATCAGGGAACCAGTGTTTACTTGACTTTTTGTTTTGTTTATTTTATAAAGCATATTTCAATTATGAAATTTTCTAGATTTCTTGGAAAATCTAAATTTATTTGAAATCAGAATTGAAAATGTTGTCAAGTGGCCAACGAGAACCTATTCTGACTAGTCACAATTTTTATTATTTTTAAAAAAATATATTTATTTTACAGATTTTTTTAAAAATTTTGGAAAAAATCACAATTTATTTGAAAACAGAATCAGAAATGTTTCCAAGTGGCCAATGAAAACCCATTTTCAATGTTCCGGATCAGGGAACCAGTAGTCACTTGAAATGTTTATTGATTTAAAAAAAAGCATAATTTAATTAGGAAATTTTCTAGTTTTCTAGAAATAGCAGAATTTATTCAAAATAAGAATCAGAAATGTGGCCAGGTGACTAACAAAAACCCGTATTAAATGTTCTGGATTAGGGAACCAGTCCCAGAACATTTGATTTTTTTAATTAATTTTAATAAAGCATATTTAATTTTTATTTAAATTGCTGGAAAATCTGAATTTATTTAAAATTAGAAATATAAATGTTGTCAAGTGGCCATCGAGAACCTGTTCTGACTGGTCACAATTTTTATTAATTTAAAAAAAATACTGATTTTTGGAAAAAAATCACAATTTATTTGAAATCAGAATCAGAAATGTGGCCAGGTGACCAACAGGAACCCGTTTTAAATCTTCTGGATCAGGGAACCAGTGAACATCTGAAATTACTATCAAGTTTTCAAAAAACATATTTTGATTAATGAAATTTTAAAATTCCTGTTAAATATCAGAACATCTTCGAAATGAGAATTAAAAATGTTGCCAAGTAGCCAACAAGATCCTGTTCTGACTGGTCACAATGTTTATTAATTTATTATAAAGAATTACTTTCAAGTTATTAAGAAAAATATTTTCAAGAATTACGCAAATTTGTTTTTTTTTTCCATTGATTGCAATGAAAATTTCTCATTAATAGATTTTTTTTCTGAAAATGTTTGTATTTTCTTAATACGAACCGTCGAAAAATTTCGATGAAGATTATGTAGAGATTATTTTTTAAATGTATGGTTGAGAATTTCTCAAATAAAATTATTACTACACTTAACTCATTTCTTAATATGTCCGCCTCTGAATATGTAATTTCTTTTGAGTTTTGAGTAATGTTTTTTTCAAAATTTAAACATTTTTGGCGAAAAATAAAAAGATCAGAACATTCAAAAATTAATGCTTCATTATTCAAAATTCAAATTTCATCAATTCGAAACTTTTTTTTATATTTTAATAGTTTTTCTAAACAATTTTTTAAAATTCAGATTATTTCATTCATATTATTAAAATTCAGATTATTTCCAAAATCGTAATTAAAATAATCCAAAATTTCTAAATTCAGAATTTTAAAAATCTCCAAAAAACTTAAAAATCAAAAATTCAAAATTTATAGAAAAAATCAAATTTAAAAAAAAATCAAAATTAAAAAAACAATATTTGAAAACTAAAAAATATAAAATTTAAAACAATTTTGCAAACAAAAAAAAAACAAAAATCTCAAAATTCGCAAAAAAAAATTCTTAAATTCTTGAATTCTTAAATTCTTAAATTCTTAAATTCTTAAATTCTTAAATTCTTAAATTCTTAAATTCTTAAATTCTTAAATTCTTAAATTCTTAAATTCTTAAATTCTTAAATTCTTAAATTCTTAAATTCTTAAATTCTTAAATTCTTAAATTCTTAAATTCTTAAATTCTTAAATTCTTAAATTCTTAAATTCTTAAATTCTTAAATTCTTAAATTCTTAAATTCTTAAATTCTTAAATTCTTAAATTCTTAAATTCTTAAATTCTTAAATTCTTAAATTCTTAAATTCTTAAATTCTTAAATTCTTAAATTCTTAAATTCTTAAATTCTTAAATTCTTAAATTCTTAAATTCTTAAATTCTTAAATTCTTAAATTCTTAAATTCTTAAATTCTTAAATTCTTAAATTCTTAAATTCTTAAATTCTTAAATTCTTAAATTCTTAAATTCTTAAATTCTTAAATTCTTAAATTCTTAAATTCTTAAATTCTTAAATTCTTAAATTCTTAAATTCTTAAATTCTTAAATTCTTAAATTCTTAAATTCTTAAATTCTTAAATTCTTAAATTCTTAAATTCTTAAATTCTTAAATTCTTAAATTCTTAAATTCTTAAATTCTTAAATTCTTAAATTCTTAAATTCTTAAATTCTTAAATTCTTAAATTCTTAAATTCTTAAATTCTTAAATTCTTAAATTCTTAAATTCTTAAATTCTTAAATTCTTAAATTCTTAAATTCTTAAATTCTTAAATTCTTAAATTCTTAAATTCTTAAATTCTTAAATTCTTAAATTCTTAAATTCTTAAATTCTTAAATTCTTAAATTCTTAAATTCTTAAATTCTTAAATTCTTAAATTCTTAAATTCTTAAATTCTTAAATTCTTAAATTCTTAAATTCTTAAATTCTTAAATTCTTAAATTCTTAAATTCTTAAATTCTTAAATTCTTAAATTCTTAAATTCTTAAATTCTTAAATTCTTAAATTCTTAAATTCTTAAATTCTTAAATTCTTAAATTCTTAAATTCTTAAATTCTTAAATTCTTAAATTCTTAAATTCTTAAATTCTTAAATTCTTAAATTCTTAAATTCTTAAATTCTTAAATTCTTAAATTCTTAAATTCTTAAATTCTTAAATTCTTAAATTCTTAAATTCTTAAATTCTTAAATTCTTAAATTCTTAAATTCTTAAATTCTTAAATTCTTAAATTCTTAAATTCTTAAATTCTTAAATTCTTAAATTCTTAAATTCTTAAATTCTTAAATTCTTAAATTCTTAAATTCTTAAATTCTTAAATTCTTAAATTCTTAAATTCTTAAATTCTTAAATTCTTAAATTCTTAAATTCTTAAATTCTTAAATTCTTAAATTCTTAAATTCTTAAATTCTTAAATTCTTAAATTCTTAAATTCTTAAATTCTTAAATTCTTAAATTCTTAAATTCTTAAATTCTTAAATTCTTAAATTCTTAAATTCTTAAATTCTTAAATTCTTAAATTCTTAAATTCTTAAATTCTTAAATTCTTAAATTCTCAAATTCTTAAATTCTTAAATTCTTAAATTCTTAAATTCTTAAATTCTTAAATTCTTAAATTCTTAAATTCTTAAATTCTTAAATTCTTAAATTCTTAAATTCTTAAATTCTTAAATTCTTAAATTCTTAAATTCTTAAATTCTTAAATTCTTAAATTCTTAAATTCTTAAATTCTTAAATTCTTAAATTCTTAAATTCTTAAATTCTTAAATTCTTAAATTTTTAAATTCTTTAATTTTTGGAAGAAAATATTTCAAATATTGGAAATGAAATTTGTTTCGGAATTATTCGAAATTAAGTGTGGAATATGGAAAACAATCTGTATTAAAATTCATAGATTTTGAATTTTTAGAATTTCGAAATCTAAAATTCAATCATATTCAAATTTTAGATTTTGGTTTTTTGAGCTTATATTTTTAAAGTTAAATTTCATTTATTAGATTTTTAAATTTTGTTTATATTGGTTTATAATTTTCTATTTCGTTTATATTCGTCAAAATTATTGTAGTGTCCCTCTGATTCGCAAAAAAAAATTTTTGGTGACACTTTTCTTGACGTCTCTTTAGGTATTTTTTAAAAGGATTTTTTGCTATCATTCCTTCAAACATAAAACGAGTTTTTTTTTATCAAATACTTTCTGTATTAGTTTTTTGTTTGGAAATAATGTTTCTTGAATGTTTGTCGCGATTTTTTTATATGGCGTGAATTTCGCACGGATTGAGGTTTCGGTCAGCGCGGATTTGGCGCGGATTTTCTTTCGACTTTCCCGTAACAACCCTGCATGTCCACTGGTTTCTTGATCCGGAACAGTCAGAACGGATTCCCGTTGGCCACTTGGCAACATCTAATTCTGATTTCAAGTAAATTCTGAATTTTTACAGGAATTTTAAAATTTCATTTATCAAAATATGTTTTTGAAAACATGATAAAAATTTCAAATATTCACTGGTTCCCTAATCCAGAACATTTAATACGGGTTTTTGTTAGTCACCTGGCCACATTTCTGATTCTAATTTTGTATTAATTCTGCTATTTCTAGAAAACTAGAAAATTTCCTAATTAAATTATGCTTTTTTTAAATCTATAAACATTTCAAGTGACTACTGGTTCCCTGATCCGGAACATTCAAAATGGGTTTCCATTGGCCACTTGGAAACATTTCTAATTCTGTTTTCAAATAAATTGTGATTTTTTCCAAAATTTTTAAAAAAATCTGTAAAATAAATATATTTATTTTAAAATAATAAAAATTGTGACTACTGAAATAATAAAAATTGTAACCACTGGTTCCCTGAACCGGAACATTCAGAATGGGTTTCCGTTGGCCACTTGGCAATATTACTAAATCTGATTTTAAATAAACTGTGATTTTTTCCAAAACTTTAAAACAAATCAGTAAAATAAATATATATTTTTTAAATTAATAAAAATTGTGACCAGTCAGAACAGGTTCACGTTGGCCACTTGGCAAAATTTTTAAGTATGATTTAAAATAAATTTAGATTTTTCTAGAAATCTAGAAATATTCTTAATTAAAAAAATGTTTTTTATTTAATTAATAAACTTTTTATGTGATTTCTGGTTCCCTGATCTGGATCAGTCAGAACAGATTCTCGTTGGCCACTTGACAACATTTTCAATTCTGATTTCAAATAAATTCAGATTTTTCTAGAAATCTAGAAAATTTCTAAATTAAAATATGCCAAGTGACCACTGGCTCGCTGATCCGGAACAGTCGGCCACTTGGCATCATTTTTATTTCTTATTCTAAATACATTCAGATTTTCCAGGGATTTAAAAATTTCATTAATTAAAATATGCATTTTTAAAATTAATTAAAAATTCAAATTTCCTCTGGTAACATGATCCGAAACATTCAGAACGAGTTCCCGTAGGCCACTTGGCAATATTTCTAATTCTGATATCGAATATGTTCCTAATTTTTACAGGAATTTTTAAATTTCATTAATCTAAATATGTTTTTTGAAAACTTGATAAAAACTTCAAATGTTCACTGGTTCCCTAATCCAGAACATTTAAAACGGGTTCCTGTTGGTAACCTGGGCATATTTCTGATTCTGATTTTAATTAATTCTGATTTTTGTAGAAAACTAGAAAATTTCCTAATTAAATTATGCTATTTTAAATTAATACACATTTCAAGTGACCACTGGTTCCCTGATCCGGAATATTCAGAACGGGTTCCCGTTGGCCACTTGGCCACATTTCTGATTTTGATTTTGAATCAATTCAGATTTTTTCCAGATACATTGAAAATGTCTTAATAAAAACTGCTTCATAACATTAATAAAAAATATATAATTTCCACAGGTTCCCTGATCCGGAACATTCAGAGCAGGTTCCCGTTGGCCACTTGGCCATGTTTTTGTGGTAATATGAATATGAAGTAGCAAAGAATGCTTCAAAAACACTTTTATTTATATTTCGGATTAATTCATATTTTTTCCAGAAACCTTGAAAATTTCTTAATAAAAAACTGCCTTTAAAATTAAAAAAAATGTCAAGTGTCCACTGGTTCCATGATCCGGAACATTCAGAACAGGTTACCGTTGGCCACTTGGCCACATTTCTGATTTTGATTTTGAATCAATTCAGATTTTTTCCAGATACATTGAAAATGTCTTAATAAAAACTGCTTCATAACATTAATAAAAAATATATAATTTCCACAGGTTCCCTGATCCGGAACATTTAGAGCAGGTTCCCGTTGGCCACTTGGCCATGTTTTTGTGGTAATATGAATATGAAGTAGCAAAGAATGCTTCAACAACACTTTTATTTATATCTGTCTGACACATTGGAATTGTGAAAATATTGCTTAATTTTTTCCGGAGTTTCCGGATCCGGATTCACCGGAACCGGTTCTCAATGGCCACCTTTTCAATTAAACACCTTCAAACATGTTGGGACCAACATTTTTTTAGTTTGTATGGATTGTTTCATGCTATAGTGCGTTCACTTCGCATTAAGAGCAAAAAACTTCAAAATTTTGAAGTTTTTGCACAGTTTTGGCCAATATTCCGGATTTCCTCCGGAACCGGTTACGGGAACCGGCCAATGGGACCAAATCTTGAGTTTTTCTAACAATTTACCGTCGAATGACACCGGAAGCGTCCAAAAAGACCTAATTGATCAAAAGTTACAGAGAAAACAAAATAAAAAATATTTTCCGACGGGGGGTGATTCATATGCAAAACTTCTGCATTGAATATCTCGAGTTAGGATAACAATAAAAATATGCGCCAGGTTGCATTTTGTTCGGGAAGCCGATCCCTAGAGGAGCATTTTTTTTCGTGCTGCCAAAAAATAAAAAAAATATTTTGTTACGCTGTGTAATTTATCGTTGTTCACAAAATACCGATTTTTCGGAAGTATTAAAATTTTCATAATTTGTAATATGGGTGTTAAACGAAGCGAAATTTTGTATGATTTTTCACATTACTAGAGTTTTTTTGTTGAAAACTAAAATTTTCACAAAATACCGTATTTTCGAAAACACTAATAATTTAAAAATTTGCAATATGGATATCAAACGAAGCGAAATTTGTATGCTATTTTCACTTTATTAGAGTTTTTTTTGGAAAATACTTAAATTTTCACAAAATACCTTATTTTTTTGAAAATACTCAAATTTTCAAAATATGCAATTTGGGTATCAAACGAAGCGAAATTTGCTTTGCTTTTTCACATTTAGGCCGCTGCAAATATTTTTCAAAGTTTATGTCGCCCTTCTTAAAAATCGGTCCGAAAAATTAGAGGGCAAACATTTTTTTTTGTCAAAAAACTTCAAAATTTTAAAGAAAATATTAGTTGAACCAACTTAAAGCAATTAGAAATGCATTTTCCCCGCTTTTAAAGTCATATTAAGCATGTCTGGGATCGATCAAAAATATTTAAAATTTTTGTGGAATTCATTTTGAATGCATTTTAAAACTGTTTTTTTTTTTCAAATGTTGAGACCATGGCTTATTATTTCAATTTTTAAATATTTCCATTTTTTTCCAAGCAGCCGCCCCCCCCCCCCCCCTCTCGACCCCGACCAGAGTCGAGGGACATAAGCTTCAAAAAATATTTGCAACGGCCTTATAGTTTTTTTGAAAATATATAAATTTTCACAAAGTTCCGTATTTTTTTAAAGAAATCAAATTTTCATAATTTGAAATATGGATATCAATGGAAGCAAAATTTTGTATGATTTTTCACTTTTAAATGTTTTTTTTTTTTTTTTTTTTTTTTTTTTTTTTTTTTTTTTTTTTTTTTTTTTTTTTTTGTAGAATACCAAACTTTTACAAAACACCATATTTTTCGAAAGTACCTTATTTTTTTAAATTTTAAATATGGGAATCAAAGGACGCAAAATTTTGTATGAAGCATGCAAAATTTCGCTTCGTTTAATACCCATGTTGTACATTATGAAAATTTGAGTATTTTCGAAAAAATATGGTGTTTTGTGAATGTTTGATATTTTACAAAAAAAAAAATCAAAAGTGAAAATCATACAAAATCTTGCTTCGTTTGATAACAATATTGCAAATTATAAAAATAAATAAATAATAAGGCCGTTGCAAATATTTTTTGAAGTTGATGTGGTGATTTGTAAAAAAAATAGTATTTTCCAAACAAAACTCTAATAAATTGGAAATGCATACGAAATTTCAATTCGTTTGATACCCATATTGCAAATTGTGAAAATTTTAGAACTTTCTAAAAATACTATATTGTGTGAAAATTTTAGTATTTTACTTAAAAAATACTTTAATAAAGTTAAAAAATAAAAATCGTTTCGTTTGATATGCAAATTATGAAAATTTGAGTAATTTATAAAAAATGCGGTATTTTGTGAACAATTTGGAGTACATATTTATACTTAGAAACTTACTAAATGTTCAAAAAATATATTCTTAGTGAATGCATTGAAAATTTAACATGACATGGTTGAATTAATCGATTTTATAAAGATTTAAAAAAAGAGTTATCGTCCATTATCGGCGATAAGATTATCGCCGATAGAATTATCGGGATAACGATAGATTCCGACGATAACGATTACCATTATTGTTATTGTCAGACGATAATTTGATCGATTACCAACCTTGCAAAATACTTTCTTTTTAATTTCCGACTTGCCTTTCGATTTTTTTATGTGAACAAGAACTGGCTTTTTTGATTAGTTATGTATGAAAAATAAATAAATAAATTAAACTACAACATTTTCACAAAATTCATCCTAAATTCCAAACGACTTACTGAATATTCATCAGCACTTAATTAGCTTGCACATCTAGTACCGACCACCATATAGTTATTCCACAAAAAAAACAGCTTAATTACCATCGACAGACATGTGCGGTTTCAGTTTCGATTAGCCCGACCAACGTTTCCATTTGCGTTTGTTTTCCATCGGAATTTTACGTGGAGGAGCTCGACGCGGCGGTTCATCGTTTCGATTCCAATTTGTGTTGCTGGTATAAATTCGAGATAATCTCATCTATTTTGTACGCCACATGATGCGCTCCGCAGAGGGACGTTCCGATTTTCGTACTTCCGGACAGGCACAGGGAGTACCCTGCTGGTTTGACAGAGGTTGCTTGCAGGTGGTTATGTTACAGACATGATCATTATGACAAAGAAAAAAAATGATACCCACATTGTCAAAACTAGCAAGATTCTCTCGAAAGAGTGTCAAAATTCCAGATGTCAAACCATCGAACTTTTACCGTATCGGCAGCAACAGCTGCGCTGGAAGATGACGGTCTGATTGCAGTCTGGTGCAGTTGGAATTGCATAGATTGCAATGTGAACTCTTGTTTTTATGCAAATTTGTTACGCGCTACGTGATTGGGAAATCTGATAACACATTCCCATCGCGTTGACTATTTATAGTGTTTATTTTTCGAGTCGAAGGATTATCACTCATAAACACTTTGCCGATGTTGTTGTGCAAACCTTCGTTGGAGCCAGTAGTTGCACTACTTGTACTGATAAGAGTGCCCTGTTGACAGTGAAACGGGTCTTATTGATGTTCGCGTTATCAGGAATGGTGAGCATCATCTGAGACCCGCAGAATTGGAGTGGAAAAACAATTTAGGGCTGAACAACATTGGCATCAACCAATGTTGTGTCTGCGCCTTCATTCCAAGCGGAATCTTGGACAAAACAAAAATTCCACTGGAACAGCCGAAAACCCGTCAAACCGGTCCCGCTGACGAGCCCCCAAAACATTCCACGGCGGTGCATTGTGTCGAGCCCCAAGTCACGTAACGCCCGTCATTGCCAGCAAGCTAGCGCAGTGGTCAACGAACATCCAAAAGAGTGCAACAGCTGAACTGACAGCATAATTTCCTAGACCATGGTGTTCGCTGTACAGCTCAGCTACTGCACTCGTTGAGCAAGTTTTATCGATACGGATTGGCTGGAGTCTTCCCACATATGCATAAAAAGTACATGTCCTCAAGTTGACCTTTCGAGTACGGCAAAGGCAACAATTTATTTTTGGGTAATCGTCAAAGTTATCACTTTGTTACAGTGACAAAAAATAAAAATCTCTCTACCATTTTCAAAAAGTCCCCTCACAATCTACCCTCAATCTTTCACGTTTTGATTGAGAATCGCTATAGCTGATAACAGCCCCTGGGAAGGCGAAAGCAAACAGCCATAAACTATCGTGCGCCGTCGTGATGCAGCTCGGGTTCATTACTTAGCCTGCTGTTGCGACTGTTTTTGCGTACGGCCGTCGACTGGGATGGGTTTGTGTGTTTTGCTAAACACTCTATCGCTGGCTCCTCGTGATGTAAATAAAGTGAGTGCCGGGAGCTGATCTTCTGCCTGATGCCGCTCGTAGACTGGTGAAAAAGATGAGGAAGTTCGGTGGTGATTGAAGATATTCCGGCGTGGGGTTTTAGCTGTACCCAAGTCCCGCACACCCCATCTACCACGTGGATGAGAAACGGCTGGAATATTTCATTTCGAACCTTTTTTGAACTAGAAAATGATCATTTCAAACAATCCTGATATTATTTAATCGAGTTTAGAATCTTTGAAGAGCAAATTTGTGTTTATTGCTAATATTTCAACATTTCAACCACGTGTGTGCTACCTGACATATGGCGTCGCGGTGTGCATCAAGCTTTCATAGCATGGTAAGGAAAATTTGATGCTTTTTCAGAGACAATCGTTGATTCCGGAGACATCTAATTGTTTGCCAATTGCACGTCATTGCATCCGATTTTAGGTGTCACAAGCGAAAGGTGATAAGTTTGGCTATTTGAGACAAATAGTAAGAAGTTTCGCGCAAAGCAGGAAAATGACGAAATCGGCAAAAAATCAATTTTTTTCACTAAAACTGCGATAACTTCACATTTTTAGCGATGACCTATACATGTTGGGGTACCAAAAGTTGCGTCTTTCAATTACGAAATTTTTTACACCCAAACATGTATAGGCCATCGCTGAAATTTTGAAGTTATCGCAGTTTTAGTAAAAAAAGTTGTTTTTTCTCTTTTTGTCATTTTCCTGTTTTGCGCGTGGCGCGTCAAAAAAATCAGTTTTTATTTTGAAAAAATCATACCTCGGAAAAGTACTGTTCGACATCGCCAATTTTTGAAATCTTTTGTGAAATTTTTCGAGAATTCCGATAAATATATTGTCAGACATAGGCTCTTTGGTCCAAACACGGCCAAAACGCCATTTTAATTTTTCATACGACTTTTTCAAATGTTAAGCTAGATTTTTGAAACTTCTTACTATTTTTCACAAATAGTCAAACTCATCACCTTTATTTTGCGTCTAAGACAGCTAAAATCAGATGCAATGGCGCAGAGATATGAAAGTGGTTTTTGCGAAAAATGACGAAAAATGCCATTGTTTGAACCACCCTAGCACGATGTACCAAACAAAAAATTTTTTCAATTCAATTAGTGTTTATTAGTAAATAATCAATTTACAATTTAGTGTTTCTTATAACCTAATAGAGTTTTGGAGTTCCTTTCAACTATGGTTTACACTATAATTCATTTAGATGTAATTGGATATTCTAACAATGGATTTGGCAAGAGAAGGAAAAATAAAAAAAAACCTTCGAGATTTGCTAAGGAAAAGGATAGAAATAGGAAAAGCTTAAAACTAAATCACAGTTTGTATTGTCTGTTGACGTCGAAAAACTTCGCTGCACAAGGCAGCTTATCCGTTGTAGATGTACTTCATCATCAGCTCACTGAGAGCTTGGAATTGTTCTGCCTTGTTTCGGCAGGCACGAAAGCGCGTGAGCATCTCACCAGCAAGGGCGAAAAACTCAGGAAGCGTGAAGAGATCATCACCGGTAACATCAGCTTGTCCCGGGGGAGTACCGACGCCAGAAGCGGCTACTCTAGCGTACGAACCTCCCCAACCGGGAGGGAACGCTGGTTTGGTCGATGGAACCGCTCCGCCGCCAGCTGCTGCAGCGTTCGAGCTCGAAGTCTTCGGAGGTTGGCGGGACGCTGGCGCTTTCTTCTTCTTGTCCTGCTCCTCGAGGTACTTTTTCCGCGCGGCACAGCCACGGAAATTCGCCGTGTGGTTTCCACCACAGTTAGCGCACTTGACGCGCGCTTTGTGCTGCTGGGCGTTTTCCCCCAGCTGGTCTTTCCGCGGAAGATTGCACCTTTCGGTGAAGTGGGTCTCACCACACTTTACGCACCGGGGCGGAAGATTGCAGTTTCTTGAACCGTGTCCGAACTTTTGACAGCGGTGGCATTGGGCTGCGTCGGCGGGATTCTTCATGTAGAATCGCCACGTCACAAAGAATCCGTCCAGTGCTTTGATCCGCCGAAGGTCCTGGATTTTGACGGACCCACGATCGAAGTACAGGAGGTACAATGTGTACGTACCTGTCACCGTTATCGTCTTTGAAAGCACCTTAATCTCTCGAGGCTTAACCTTGATGCCCGATAGGTGTTCTTCCAGATCGGAGATCGGGCGGTCCGGATATCCCTGAAGGACGATCTTCACTGGGACCTTCTCTGCAGGGTCAAATGTAAAAAACTTGAAGTTTCGCAACTTCAACTTCTTCACCACCATGTCGAAATTCAGTTTGTTATGTGTAATAACTTGCACTGACGTTTTACCTATTTTCAGACAATATTGGAGGCCCTCAAGCAACTCGTCAATATCGTCTGCCAGCGTATCCAAAATAAAAATTGGAGGTGGTCGTCGTTCCTTCGGAGAGTTACACTTTTTCTGCTTTCCTTGCTTGCGCGCAAGTTCATCATCATCATCGTCGTCGCCAGTACTGCTGCTGTCACTGACGGAGTTGTTTTCTTCTCCACTCAGCATCTCAAATTCGTTGCTGGTGGGAACGTTGGAAGTGGTTGTTGTCGTGGTGCTTGTGGACGGCTGCTGCTGCTGGTCGGAAGTGCTTCCGGATGCCCGGGTCGATTGTCTCGTCCGTATAGGGGACTCACGTGGACGGTATGACACGTGTAAAAAAGAAGGATCGGTGACGTCACCGGGCACGCTCCCGTGCGCGATGGCGGTCGATGCGGCGTTGGTGTGTTTACCTTTCTGCACTCTGCCGGTAGATGAGCTTCGCGGGTTTTTCGAGGCCGCACTCGAACTGCCACGGCCACGGCCGGCCCTTGGCATGCTGGAGCAGCAAACTCGCGGGTAATCACGGTAAATTACGGCGAAAAAATCGAAAAGTTTGAAGAGCTCCGAACACTTGACTGTTGCTGGCTGGTGTTGCCAGTCCCGATCTACCAAACAAAAAAGAAAAAAAAAAATGAGCCCGATCGAAGAACTTTTTTTCGGTTCAGGCTCTTTTCAAATGGAATTGCGGTTTGATTATGTATAAAGCATCAATAAACATCTTAACTTTATGCCTTTCTTTTTCAAAAAAGCTTGTAATTTAAATTTAAATCCATATTTCTATTCTTTGAAATTTCGAAAAATGTTAGTCTTGATTAAAAAAAACTGGAACAACATAACTTTGAAAATCGAACCATTAGTTGCTGAAATATCGACATCAGCAAATTATTGGTTGTTTGGGTGAGACTTAGAAAACATCAATTTTCCTCTTTTTAAATCATTGCATGGCAATATCTCAACAACTAAGGGTCGTATCAACAAAGTTAAAAAAAAGCAAAATATAGAGAATTTTCTCAGCATTTCAAAAATATTTTTTTCAAAACTAATTAAAAAAAATGAATAACTGCGACTATTTTTAAAAAAGTTACCTAAAAATTGCTAGAACTTGAAAACGGTGCACTTTATTTAAATTTCACCAAAGTACTTTTTGATTGCAAATTCGATTTTACATCGAAAAACGAAGGTGACATTTTTTATATTTCGACCAATATTTCGTTTTTTTTTAAATAAGTATTGATTCGAAAATTCAAAACTCATAAAATTAAACAAAATATCACAAAAAAATGTTTCCTTGCATCATTTTTTTCAGTGTAGTCCTTATTCATACCTACAACTTTGCCGAAGACACCAAACCGATCAAAAAATACCTTAAAAAGATACAGATTTTGTAAGGACAGCTGCATGAGCATGGTTGACTGCCAATGAGCTGCTACTCCGTTATTGACGGATCAGCTGAAGTTACACAATGAACCAACAGATGAGTAGTGGGAGCTAATCATCCTCACTGTGTAACCCCTGAAGATCTCTGCTTTAAGTCAATACCGGCGCCCCCCCCAAGGAGATGCAGTTCAAAAAAGGTAGGAATGTTAGTCCGATAGTTGAAGTTGCAGACTCATCAGACACGGAGTTTGTCGCTCTATACCTGTTGACACCGAATGAGACCGTTGAATCCACAGCATCTCCTTCAAGCATCACGGGAAGTGGGGGAATTGTGTTAGTAGGGAAAGGAAAGGGAAGGTCAGGATTCATCTTGGTAGATGATATGACCAGAAAGTGCAACATAATCGTTGCCTTCGGAGCTACGACGCTATGAGAAGGACTTATCATTCGCGTATTTTTTACTTCAAACCGCCGGCGTGCCATCCGAGCAACGATGCTTTGGGTTGGGCTTTCAAAACGAAATGAAATTTGAATTAACGCATTATTCGGTGACGTGCAATTTAAAATAGATCCGGATTCATTACACAGTCCAACAAGATTTTGTCTCTGAGACGAGTATATGTGTTCCTAGTAGAAATTTGCCTGCTGAATCCGAATCCGGGTCCAGAATTGCTCCAAATGGTCCCAATTTTGAGATACACCCGTTTGAAATGTTAGTTTAGGCCAAAATTAGCTACTTTGTCGACTATTTTACAAAAGAACTATTGAATAAACAACTAAACCAATACATGTACCTTATAGTTCACGTTTTCCCCTTTCTGAAACACCACTGGTTTTTAAAATTTGATTGTTTCTACGCATATTTATAGCCATTTTAAAATTATATTTTCAGTTGGTTCTCATTCAAGTTTTTCCAACTTGCATGCAAGTCAAATTATGGTGGGATATCAATAATAAAAATCAAAAATGCTTTGCAGAACGTAAAATTAGTTTGTCTCGGTAATCTTATTGATCATATTTCATGTAATTTTGTCTGCTGAATCAATTCCTATCATTAGATTTTTTAAAAAAGGTCAGCTTTTTGAGTAAAAATTGAATTTTCGATGATTTTTTCAAAATAAAATCTATTTTATGCTAAAGTATGACTTAGAGATGACTAAATGTTGATGTCTCGTCAGTCTGATTGATCATTTTTAATGTATTTTTGTCTGCTGAATCCATTCCCATCATTAGATTTTTTCGAAAAGGTCAAGTTTTTGAGTAAAAATAGATTTTTTCAAGAGAAATTCTATTTTATGAGCAGTTCTCTTCGAAATCGGCCGATTTCGACCATTTTTATTTGTTGTATTTTTTGATTTAGCTCAAACTTTGTGGGGCCTTCCCTATGACCAAAGAAGCTATTTTGTGCCATTGGTTCACCCATAAAGGTCTCCATACAATTTTGGCAGCTGTCCATACAAAAATTGACCGAAAATTGTTTTGTAAGGTATCAAATAACTACCCAAAAAAGCTGTTAAAAATCATTTTTGGATGTAAAATTGAATTTCGAATCAAAAAATACTTTTGTGATTTTTTTTTATAAAATCTAGGTGCCGTTTTCGAGTTGAAGCCATTTTAAGATAACATTTTCAGCAAAATTGTCTATTTAATTTTGTATCTCTGAAAAAAATGGAGACTAGTTATTTCATCAAAATTTTCTTTTTTAACATTTATGACTTTGTTTGCTGAGATATGCTCTTGCAAAAAAAATAAAATTGCGCAAAATGAGTTTTTCCATGCTATGATGTCTTGAAAACTATTGATTCGCTTTGCAATGTTATAAAGTGAAACTCATGTAAAATTCACTTAACCTCTTGAAAAACATATTTACACATTTTGTTATACCGTCTGACATTTCAAAAGGGTCAAATAATTTAAATATTTTTTTTCTTGATTTGCTTGTGCAATGATTTTCATAATTCAATTTATGTAAATTTTTGCTTTTTAATTCAATAAATTATTGAGACTTTTTGCATTCTCAAAGCGAACTTTAAATGTTGTCCATTTAATCTTTTGTGTTTCGTACTTTTGTCATACAACTGCAGTCGATTCGCCCAACCAAGCTATCTGTCTCATCTCACATTAAGGGCAAACTAAAACTGCCACAAAATGGATAAATTTTTAGGTTTTGCGATTTTCTTCATAGATATCTAAAATCAAATAATACTTGCTTGTTTATGTAAAAAAAAGGTTTTGTGCTTCTGCTACGTCATTTTTCTCCACAAAACAAGCGTTACTAACAAGAGATCTACAAACTGACATGGCGGGAGCCGTTGATGGCCAACAGCGTTGGGTATCAAAATCGATCATGTTTAAACCCCAACTGAAATCTTTTATTTGCTGGTCTTTGCCAATCCGGAACCGGTGCCAGGAGACCTCGGTGAATCTACAATGTTTCCAATTGATTAATCAACTCAAAAAATCTTCCAGATTCGAGGGCCTCGAGACCTACAAAGTGGAGAATACTGATTTTGTCAAAGGTAAATAACTTTACTGAACTCGTATACGATCATAAAAATGATTTTCAAAATTGTTGGCAGTTAGCATGCAAGTTTTAAATGTTGTAAAATTGATTATTGAATAATAAAAAAACGGAAGTTTGATTCGAGTTCAATAAAATGCAATGACTTTCGTATTAGTAAATTGAAAAAAGTTTAGCGTTTTTCATTGGGCCATAATTAAATTACCTTTAAAGGTTCACCGGTGCTGCTAAATAATCGAAAGGATTTCATCGACATTATTTTGTGCAACGAGGTGAGTGTAATTGCATTCCACATAATTTATCGAAGCGTGAATTGTTTGCCAGCGTGAATCGAAAACAATTGCTGGCTAAATGTAAACACGGCATTCATTTCATCTGAATGGTAATGAAAACGCAAGAACCTGTATCGATCCTTGTTGGTGACCCTTTACGTCACTCGCTAATCACGATTTAAGCGCATTATTTATAGAAAGTGAAACCGACGTAAATCGAAATAAAATTGTTTTTTTTAACGAAAAAGAAATCTGCAAACGACATCCCAAGAATCCGGAAACAAAGTGAAAACGCTCCTTCCATCCTGAACAAACCAGCAAAAAAAAAGAAGCATAAAAGGTACGCACTTATTTCAATTTAAAATCAGCGAAATCTCACCGCAAGCCTACGCGGAAAACTTCCTACCGGGAAGGAACTTTTTCCCATTACATTCCCGGCGCCAAACGGATCCGGCCGGAGAGATTTTAACTTTCACGCCTACGTCAAACATTCCGAACAGGAATAAAACAAAATTGTAAAAAAAAAGTTATAACAAATGCCGATGGGACCGGAAGATAGCAGGTTGACCCAAAAAATCCGTTGGGATTTTCTCTTCCGATGAACCTTAAGGCCTTAACAAAGGAGTTGAAATGCTTCAATTTACTATACCCGCTAGCCGGCAGTAAAATTATAGGAAAGTATAGTTTGTGTTTGTTAATTTATTGAAAAATTTGGTCTAAATTCCATAAACAGTTCTTTCCCCACATTTCATTTCCTGTTTCAAAGTTCCCTAATATTTGACCTTTGAACCCCCAAGAATCTCTCACCTGTGCTCAGCCTTCCGGTAGTACTTCTTCACGTACGAATCCCCGAAAGGGTTGTTCGCCTCGCCGGAGGCCGTCTGCGGGGACGGAAGCTCCATGCCGTCGTAGTACATGACCGGGCTGCTGGAGGGCGATCGCAACGATTGATGGGTCGAGTTGGCGATTCGACGGGTCGAACCAATGAACTTTCGCGACGAGATTGATGATTGTTGTGCTGAAATAGAGGGATGAGAAAGAGTGGGTGGAGAAATTGAGAATATTAGCATGCGGAGATTGGGCAGGCAACTGGGAGTGACGTTCTGCATAGGGACGTGGCGTTACATCGTGCTGCCATCTGGTTTTTTGAAGTGCAAGAGTGGAAAAGTTCTGAATCATCGTCTAAAAATAGACGGCGTCCTATCTCGCCCAGCAAAATGAAGTCGATAAAGTAGTCAGTTTCGATGCGAAAAAGTGGAAAACGTGGTCTAAAAATAGCGACGCCATCCCCCTATTTAGAATTAGGTTTTGATTATGAAATATTTTCACAATACATCAATTCCTAGAGAAAACAGCATGATTCGAAAAAAAAGTTCTCCGGTCGGGCTCAAAATTTTTCTGGGGGTCCTTGGCCGAAATAATTAGACCCACATTTTTTTGTTTGGTCGTTAGGGTGACCTACGCCGTGTTAGGGTGGTCCGAAAATTGTCCATTTTCGTTAATTTTCGCAAAAACCACTTTTTCAAAAAATCTTATCTGTCATTTATTTTCAAAAAATCATATCTCAGAAACGTACGGTTCGACATCGCCAATTTTTTGATATGGAATCCGATAAAAATATTTTCAGACATAGGCTCTTTGTTTCAGACACGGTCAAAACGCCATTTTAAGTTTACATACGAATTTTTAAAATTTTAAGCTAGATTTTTGAAACGTCTTACTATTTTTCTCAAATAGCCAAACTAATCACCTTTCTTTTGGATCTAAGACAGCTAAAATCGGATGAAATGACACGGATATATGATTTTTTGAAAAAAGTGGTTTTTACAAAAAATAACGAAAATTGCCATTTTTCGAACTACCCTAGCATGATGTAGGTCACCCTAATGACCAAACAAAAAAAAAAATACGGGTCTAATTATTTTGGCCAAGAAACCCCCAGATAAATTTTTAGCCCGATCGGAGAACTTTTTTATCGGTTTAGGCTCTTTTCAAATGGAATTGCTGTATAGCTAAACAGATTTCGCTGATTTGCTACTCTTTTATCTTTTTACTTTTTATTAAATTTGATATCAAAAATAAATTTGACAAAACAATCTTACAATTAAAAAAACTTTTTTGCGACATTTTTCCCAGTGAAAATAGTTTAAGGTTTTCATCTCAAATTTAAAAAAAACCAAATTTAAAATTAATAGGCAAAAATAATTTAATCTGTAACGAAATCTTCAAAATGTTATTCAATATCAGAACAGAAAACAATAAAAACTTCCACGGGCACCATAATTTTTCACTCAAATAATCATAAATAAATAATATCATGAAAATTTAACAGAACTCAAAAAATTTAAATGTTCTTAAAAGGTGATTTTATAGATAAAAAAAACAGTTTACTTAATCATGAATAAACCAAGCTTGAACTTTTCAATTTGATTTAAAATTTTATTTTTCAGATTTCAAATAAAATAATAGTTAAACTGTTATTCTGGCGAATGAATTTGTTTTCTAAGTTCAGTTAGTTTCCTAAGAAAAAATGATAAACTATTATTTAGAGTATCAAGAAAAAAGCAATCTATTTTCTCAATATTTTTCTTAACTCTGATGGCTCTGAAATTTTTCATTTTTTTTTTCCTCTTCCGGTTATATCATTAATTTGAGGAAAAGGGAAAGATGACTAATTTTACTGAATGTTACTTTTGCATAAATGTTTACATTTAATTGATTTCTTAAAATAAATAAAAACAATAAAGAAATGTGTGCAATCTTTAAAAAAAACACAATATACTTGTTTAGTTGATTTTAACATGTTTTTTGTAGAAATAGACAAAATTAACTTTTCAATAAATGTTGTATCAATTTCATGTTAATGTATGTTTTGCTTACAATTCTTCAAATGGTTTATATCACGCTTTTCAATTGAAAACTAATAAAACTTACTTAAAAAGTCTTTGTGAATGAAATATTTAATATGTTGTTATTTCAAAGAATTGATTTGAAAAAAAAAATTATAAATTTCACGGGATTTCACGGAAATCTTCAAATTTCACAAATTTTACGCTGTCCGCGAAATCGTGAAAATTCACTAACCCTAGTCATCGCTTAAATTTTTAAGTTATCGCAGTTTTAGTGAAAAAAGTCATTTTTTTTCCCGTTTTCGTTATTTTTCCATTTTTGCGCGTGGTGCGTCGAACAACCCCGTTTTTATTTTCAAAAAATCGTATCTTATAGTATTGAAAACATAACTTCACAATTTTTTGATATATTATGTAAAATTTTCCGAGGAATGAGGTAAACATAGTTTCAGACATAGGCTCTTTGGTCCCGAGACCTTCAAAACAGCATTTTAAGTTTTCATACGACCTTTTCAAATATTAAACTAGATTTTTGAAACTTCTTACTATTTTTCCCAAATAGCCAAACTAATCACCTTTCTTTTGCGTCTAAGACAGCTAAAATCGGATAAAATGGCACGGAGAAATGATTTTTTGAAAAAAGTGGTTTTTGCGAAAATCGACGAAAATTGAATTTTTCGGACCACCCTAACACGGCGTAGGTCAGGGTGCGGGGCAGAAAGTGCCACCATAGAAAACAAGCCATTCCGTCTAATACAACGTTGAAGGGTGATAAGAAATGACTTAAGTAACCTTTCCAACATAGTTTCCATTAAGTTTGATCACTTTTATAAAAATAGTCACGTGACAATACAAACATTTTTGAAAATAGTGTAAATTTGTCGAAATAAGACACTTTTATACAAATATAATAATCCAAATTTCATAACTTTTGATTGTTTTTTTAAAGCAGGATATTCTTTGCATTGGCCAAACTTTTTCAAACTATCTAACTTCTCTGAAAGCTTATTTAATTACCTCAAAATAAATAGATTTTAGGTGGTAATGGCAATAAATTTACATTTTTGCTCATAATTCGAAAAACACGATTCATTCAATCTTCTTTGTCGGTGTGGTTATTTTATTTGAAGTCTTTTATAAGACGCTTACCTTATAGTAGGTCTAAATCCATTCTAAAGCACAAATCCAAGGGAGGCCCAATTTGCCCCCCTGGTCCATTCTGCCCCCCTACCCCTAATACGGAATTTGTAGATTTTCGATGCAAATTCGGGTCTACATCAACAAACGAAGTATTTTTTTTTTCGATCATAATTTGGAGATTTGAGCTTTGGTTTTATCGTTTTTGTATTGATTATATATATTTTTAAAATAATTGTCATCTTTACCAAAACTAAATGTTATTCTTCTTAAAATATAGATTTTTATACCCATTTGGCCTTTTACTTTTATATGGAAACTTTTTTGGACACACCAAAAATGCAAGATGGCAGTTATGGTCGTATGGATGACCACCAAATGTACCTCAACCTTGATAAAAACATCAACAAAAATATTCCAAGATTTAAATTGTCCGTGGATTGGTCTCGAAAATGGTGCACTGTAACGACATGTCAGGCAATTTGGAGGCAGTGTTTTGCAGCTCTGAACAAAACAGCCTCGAAATGCAGTTTTTTTATTCAAAAAGAATTCCTTTGCTAGTGAAATAGCAAGAGAATGTCTAAATAAAGGTCCTAAAAATAGAAGGGTCGCCAGAAAAGGTGCATTTGGCATGCTATTGACAAATTATCACAAAAGTGTTCCGAATTTGTGGGATGACTGTACGTCGATTCCGTTTTTTCCGCTTGAAATGTGTAAAAAAGGCATTAAAAAATTGTTAAAAATATTAGAGTGCGCCAATTTTTTTTTTTCTAAGAACTGTCCGTAATCATTCCTACACTGAGAAAACCCAGTTTTCAAAAACGAACCATGTTTGTACACTTTTTTCGTGGTTTGAAATTTCATGAACGCTTGTTCATGATTTTGGGAACTGACTTTTCTCCGTGTACGAGTTTGCCCAAAACACAGCTTGCAGGAGATCAATTTGAGCTGTAGTTGTATTATGAAAAACAATACTTCTCTCGTTTAATGTTTTTCTTCATGCATCTTTAAATATTTAGAAGCATTTAACTTATTCAATTTTTAGTTTTTATTGGTAGTATCAAACATTGTTTGGTGTTTTATAATTTTTCCAGTCCCTTTTTAATTTTTTGCGGGCCAAGTTTTAAGCTTTCATGAGTTTGGTAGACAAATGAAAAAAAATATTTATCCAAAAAATTCAAAATAAAAATATTTTCATTTATGCGATTGTACTCCCATCACCTGAAGTTGTTTTTTAATTTCAAGTATTTGTTGGAGATTTTCTTCATTTGAATATTAGATAACAGAAAATGTTAATTTTACAACAGTTTTGTTTAAATTAATGTTATTAAAATTATTATATTTGGTGGAAATTTTTGTTATTTGCATATTCAACATCAGAAAATTTCAATTTTCCTCCAAAAAAGCTTCCAAAACAAATAGTTTTAAGTTAATTTAATTTAAATATACCTTAAAATAAGCAAAACATATGACTATTGATCTCTTTGCATTGCATTTTTCATGCCACAACAAACCATGAAAACTGGTTTATGGGCAGCTGAATTTTCCCTCGGTCTGGTCAAGGCCGAGCGGTGGTTGAACTTTTTGTGGCTAAAGACAATCATTATTGCAAAATATAATGAAAATAAAAAAAACATAACCCACTTATGTGGATGCTGCCTTCCTCACTCTTTACCAAAAATGGATGACATGATGAGTTTGGACACAAATTTCAACTATTTTTTAGGATGCGGTATAAAAAAGTTTATAAATATTACATAAGTGCTCATAACTTGAGACAGGGTTGCCAGATCTTCAACGTTTTGGAAAGGTCTTTCGATTACCCAACCAACGATAGGTCGGATGATGGTACCGGGCATAGTTTACATACGTTTAAGTGAGATCCGGCATCAAAAAAGTACATTAATATTACTTAAGTGCTCATAACTTGAGATAGGGTTGCCAGATCTTTAATGTTATGGACTAAAAGTCTTTCGATTACCTAACCAATGATGGGTCGGATGATGGATCCGGACATAGTTTACATGCACGGCGTGTTTTCTGGGCAACCTTAAGGAGAAAAAATAGTCATCACTACTTTCAAATGTGTCTTATAGGAAATTTTCTCAGCTTTCCAATGCTTCTAAGAGCGAAATGTTTCATCGAGAAATTCCTGAGATATCTCTATTTTATTGTTTTTGGTCATTCCCTTGTGGAACACCAATCAGTGAGGTACTCCTGGATATTAGCTCCTGAAAAGTGCTTAAAAAGTGCAAAAATGCCTCACGGCAAGAAAAAGAGGCGGTCCTCACCAGCAGGATCGGCAGATTTGAAGAAGCTAAAGAATGCCGAAGCGCTACCTGCAAAGCCAGGCAGTTTGAGCAAGGACGCTCAAAATTCGTCTGGAAACCACACACTAAAAAATTTTGAATTCTACATTTAACGTAATCCTTGATTGCACCTATTATTGAATCATGTAAACGTATTCTAGCTGTAAAATTATGTGTATTTTGACGTAAATTGATAAAATTCCTATTGACATTCCTTGACATCATGCGAAACCTAAAATTACATCACAACTAACCCAATTTTAAGCTTAATCTGATGCACATAACTGGAGCATCAAATTTGATGTAATATTACATTAAATTAAACCCGATTTCACGCGCCTCCGCCACTACACGTTTGTCAGAGTGGAGAAACGTCAAAACGGCTGACGCGCGTGCCGCAACAAAGAATATTTTAGCAGCAGAATTTTTCGTTAATTATCATCAATTTTGTACATCTTCGGGCCAGAACCTGTAACCAAATCATTGATAGAGGTAAGTTTAATCATTTTTGATATGTTCAGACAGATTTCAAATATGTTTATCGTTCTCCGTTTCATTCTGTTTAGGTTGCGGAAATCATGCAGTTCAAACAAAATACGTACTAGCCGCGAAGAGCTAAGTCAAACTGCTCCGGCAAGCCGCTGTTCCGATGTTCCCGGAATGGATCAAAACAGAGTCGCAAGTAGTGAGTTCCCTCCAGCTGTGTCACCTGGACGACTCTACAGCGGGGTGGCTATGGCCGGGTGCACCCCGGTACAAATAGCATGCCAGAAGAATGGTAGTGGAACAAAAGCCAGCGGCAGCAAAATACGTTTAAAATTGAGAGCAAATAACATGAAAGGACAACTTTGTGCTGTTAGTGAAAATTGTGTAATTAATTATGATGTGCTTCAATAAAAAATGCTGATATAAGATAGTGAAAACACGGTTTTATTCATCCAATAAGAATCATACGATTCCTGTTGGAATATTTTTCCACCAAAATTACGTTTAATGTAATTTTACAAGACCTTGGATGATTTTTGGGCGTGTAACTTTACGTTTAATTTGACGCTCCAGTTATGTGCATCAAATTTGACGGAAAATTACACGTTTTTTTCATAGTGTGCAGTTCGCTACCCTCCCTGTGGACGTGAGCGAGAAGGAAGAATTTGAACGACGGGAAAAGTTGCCACCCATTTTTGTGAAAACATCGTCATCGGATTCGGTGCGAAAGTGGCTGACCGGGTTTATCAAATCTGGTGCTTTACGAGCTTCCATTCGCTTGTGTGCTGATGGACTCAAAATTCTGCTACCTACCAGAAAGGATTACAACTACGTTCGGGATTTCCTGAACAACACCAAGATTGAATACTACAGCCATGACGATCCAGGTAAACGCCCCATGAAACAGGTCCTCCGTGGCCTGTACGACATGGATGTGACTGTGCTGAAAGAAGAGCTCAAAACTCTTAAGTTGAACGTGATCGAAGTTTTCAAGATGACGAGACACAACAAGGACATCAAGTATCGTGATCAACTGTACCTGGTTCATCTCGAGAAAGGATCGACAACGCCGTCTGAGCTGAAAGCAGTTCGGGCAATTTTCAACATCATCGTGACTTGGGAACGTTATCGTCCAGTGCACCGTGACGTGACGCAATGTTCGAACTGCTTGCAGTTTGGACATGGTGGAAGGAACTGTTTCATCAAGAGTCGTTGTGCAACCTGCGGAGGTGAGCACAAAACTCAAGCTTGCGAAACAATCAACGAGAACATCGAAGCGAAATGCTTCAATTGCGGCGGCGACCATTCTACCAAGAATCGAAGCTGCCCAAAACGTGCTGAGTTTGTAAAAATTCGGCAGCAAGCGACGACGAGGCACCAACCAAATCATCGCAAAACACCACCAGCATACACGGACGTGAATTTTCCTGCTTTGGCGTCGCCAGTGGCAGGATCTGTTCGAGTGGTTCCAAATCTGCAGCCATTGCCGTTGAATCAGCGGCAAAGAGTTGCAGAGAATACAACACCTCCAGGCTTCAGTCAGCAACCGAGGGAAAACCAACCAACATCAACGGGTGAAGGCAGTAATGACCTGTTTTCACCACAAGAACTTTTGAACATTTTCATCGAGATGACAACAACACTGCGTGGTTGCAAAACTCGCCAGGAACAAGTAAGAACACTTGGAGCATTCATCTTAAAATACAGTTCGTAGTTTACTCGTACTAGTGATTTTGAATATTTCAATGAATTTATTTTTTTTAGTTTTAAGTTAGGATTAGTTGTTAGAGCGATTTTTTTTTCTTTTTTACCCAAATGTATTCGATTCAATGCAATAATGTAAAACAATTTGAAGTAAATAAAATAAATGTGATCAGTTAATAATAAAACGAAAAATACAACAAAGATGAAGAGCATTAGGCCATACCACTTAGCATGTAAAAGAAATGTAATTATTATAAGAATATTCAATAAAGACATATTTAATTTCAAAAAAAAAAAAATATTGTTTTTGGTTTTAAATTCCTTTATTATTTATTGGAAACTTTTAAATAACAGTCCAGGAAACTTGTCAAATTATGTGTTTCATGTGTCTTTTACTAATCAAAATGTGCAGAATAAGACAAGAAACAACTTTGTAGAAGGTTGCAAATCGCTAAACATTTTGAAAATTAAGTTTTAACCGAATATTTGGATATGTGGGATTTATTCAAATATTAAAATAATAAAATCGTATTGAAATATTATTTTTAAAAGAACAAATAGATTATTACATAATTGATGTGTACAAATAACACCGGTCTGCTCTGATCCAGCTTGGAATTAGCTGATACAACCGAAATTTCTACAGGTTTGAGATTGATAGGGTATTACAAGATTTTTATGAATAAATATAATATTTCCTTAATCAAACACTAAACAGTTGCATGGATACAAAACATGTTTAATACTAGAAATTAAACTGCAAATTACTGTTGCGAGCTTTAGGAGAAATACTTTCATTAGTATGAAATGATTGTTTTAGTTTTTTTGTATTAAATGATTAAATGATTAGCAATATTTTAGAAGTTTATAAGACTCTCATCTTCAATCTCATCTATAAAAAAAATATATATATTTCTTGATTTTTTTTTTCAAATAGTTTGATAAGTAAGTTTCTGTTTGTTTTTTTTTGTTAAAATATTATTTAATTTTTGTTCAAACAAAAAAAAAATGTTTGTGACGGTGTTTTCAGCATTCTGAATTGGAAGACTAGAGTTTAAGTGCTACTTTTAAGTGCATTTTCAACAGAAAACATTTTATAAAATTTAATTTTTATTTTATACTGATGAAAATATGACTTTTGAAGCTTGCTACAGTAATATGTAGTATATTTTCGATTTCAAATCATATTTGTATTTATGTTCCAGGTTAATGTTTGCTTAAGAAAATATCAAATTTATTCATTCAAATTCAATAATACCATTAACAATCACAAACCTTCCATAGTTTCGGTTGAAGAAGCTAAATCAGAGTAGACAGGTGTTATTTGTACACAAAAAATATGCAATTATCAAATAATTCTTGAACAAAATATATTTTTACACTGTTTTATGATTTTAATTTCTGAATAAATCCCATATATTCAAAAACTTAGACAAAACATGATTTGCAAAATGTTTAGCGGTTTGCAACCTTCTACACAGTTTTTTTTTTGTCTTATTCTGCACATTTTGATGAGTAAAAGACACATGAAACACATAATTTGTCAAGACACATGAAACACATCATTTAAAAGTTTCCAATAAATAATAAAGGAATTTAAAACCAAAAACAATAAAATAGAGATATCTCAGGAATTTCCCGATGAAACATTTCGCTCTTAGAAGCATTGGAAAGCTGAGAAAATTTCCTATAAGACACATTTGAAAGTAGCGATGACTATTTTTTCCTGATAAGGTTGTTCTAGAAAACACGCCGTGCATGCATATAAGTGAGATCCGTATATCTATATATGTGAAAACACATTTTTATACATATCTTTGGACTACTTATCGTAACTTAAAACAGCACAAAGAAAATCATGTTTTGATTTGAATGTTTTTCTAAAACAAACATGGCCGCAAAATGGCGGATCGGGAATGATGCCTTTCAGAGCCTTAACTGATCGTTCCGAAGTGATATTCCGTCAACTTTTTCTCTGATTTAAATACAATTTCAATACATTTAGGTCTGTGTAGATCAGCTGGTAGTCACTCAGAATTGTAATCCAACTGTCATCAGTTCAAAACCCCAGGGCGGAAGGTTTCTAAGTGCAAATCAAGTTATGGTTTTGCTTTCCTTACAGTTCTCTACTTTAGGCAATGAACTAAAAACGTTTGATGAATTTTGACAGAAAATTAATATTACTTTTTTCACTTGTTTTTCCCTCACATTCAAGTATGGAAAATTGGTGCAATGAGATTTTAGTCTTAGTAAAAACATGTGTTTTATTATTATTATTAGCTTCTAACAAACTTGACCAATCACTTAACATTTATTTTTAGAAGACAATTCAAACCATTACTCACGCGAAGAAAAAAAAGTCTGCACAGCACTCTCCACTAATTGACAACGAATTGCTCTACAATCTCTCGGTGTTCCCTCAAGACCATGGCACCGGTGTTTGCCATCATGTCCCGGGGCTGGCTTTGTTTTGTTTTGTTTCTAGATAAGATAAGAACCGCCCACCACGGAACGGTGCCACCAGCACTGTGCAGTGAACTGACTTTAATTGTCACCATCTATCAAAAATCTTTCTCTTTAGATAGGTACTAAGCAGGACTGACTGTTGAACGGTGCGAAGGCTCTTAGTCATTTTAATAGTTCATGCTACAATTTAAAAGCTTGTTGTTGTTTTTAGTTGAACTTTGACAACAACAAAAATGACTTTTTTTTACCAGAAGAAATGTTTGTTTATTTTGAATTTCGATTGATATCGTTTGTACAGTACTGTCAAAAGTGACAGTTTTTCTCATTTTCTCTGCAAGATCACAACTGAAAGGTGTCAATCTATCGGGCTTCCTCTGTACTCGATATTTCACGGTAATTACCGTCCTTTGTTTTTGCGCGAAGAAGAATTTCTACAATTTCGACACGCACACTGCTGTGGTGTTGCTGGCTCGCGCTTGATCATGAAAATGACAGAAATAATTCCCTTTTGCTAAAATGAGAAATGGCAATCGTTTTTCATCTTCAGACACGACGCAGCCGGTCTTCCAAAAATAGCCGCCAACACTCATAAACCTCCCGCTGCGGTAAAAGTGTTATAAAGTGAGTATAATGTGGATTGGGAGACAATTTAAATGAGTTTCAAAAACATGAAATTTTAATTATATCATTTTTATATATTTCTTTGCATGTTAGAATTTCTTCAATGTAAAAAATAAAAAATAAAATGACAACAATAGGGTCACCTACCCTAACTTATCATTATCCTAGCAAACATGTTCTCTCGAACATCGAGAAAAAATCAATTTTCCAAAAACCACAACAAACACGCATACAAACCTTGCTGAAGGGCGAAGTGCTGGCGACTTCCGGCCGGTCGGCTCTGGACCAAGTGGCCAAACCAACGCCGGATGACGGAATGGCAGGATGACGATGAACGATGAGCAAGGTTTGCCACCGGAAGTGGAATGTTTACTCCGGCACCGGTCCCACCCCGTCACTGAGCACAAATTTCCCAACCCAAATACACCAAGTTCACACTTTCCCCCACCTAAATTTCACATCGAACCCGGAAAACTTGACCAAATTCACACTTTTCACCAGGAAAACACTTCCGAAATGCACGCAATTACGGCCCCGAAAGTGGAAGAAATCGAACTTTTCACGACCACCGCGGCGAGAAACAACAATTTTCCAAAGCCGACTGCTGCTTTGCTTGTGTGCGTGTGTTAAGAACGGAAAATCTCAATGTTGTTGGTTTTCCACCGTCGTGTGCTCCACACTCTCCACTGTGAACGGTTGTCAGCTGTCAAAATCGCTTGGAAACAACAAACGCGGTGATAATCGGTGAGAGAGCGTGAGAGAGAACGACAGAGAGTGAAGCCGATATCTCTCCCTCGGTTGGTTGCTCTTTGTGTTTTGATCGCGATAAAAATAGGGTGAGTGGTAGGTTTTGTGTCGTATGGAATAAACTTTGAGCAAAAAATATAAAAAAGACAAAAACTTGTGTATCGTAAAGAACAGCACTGAGGATGCCAAAATGTAAACAAAAGGAGCGAAAATACTTTCTTCTTTGTTCGTCCCTACCACCAAACTTGCCTACGGGCTTCCATTCTCTCTCACTCTCTTTGTTTTGGTGGAAAATGTTCTCGGAAAAGCGAGTAGGCCTGGTTCAATAGGAGAAAGAGAAGAAAATTAAAAAAGTTTTCCTTGCACGTTGAGGGGTGTGCCGATTTGATGAGAAGTAAACAGTACACTCAAACCCCGATGGTTTAACACCAACTGTTGTCAAACGAACGGGGTCACGTTTTAGTTTGACACACCTTTTACACGGAGTTCACACACACTACCAAACGTTTGTTTTGATAGTGTGCGTGAGCGCCGTGTAAAAAGTGACAGTTCGTCACTTTTTAGTTTGACTTTGACCAACCAACGGGGTACAAACTAAAAAAGTGTCAAACGAAAAAGTGACCAACCACCGGGGGTTGAGTGTAACAGTACGGATTTTAATACAAGTTCAATTTTAAAATAAATAAAGCTTGTTAAAAAAATAGTTTTTTGCTACCTTTTTTCAAAAATAATTCAGATTTGATTTTTAAAATATGGAAAAACACTAAAATTTTATCAAAATTTCTAAGTAAGATCACAAAATTTTTAATGTGGGTAAAACTTTGTCCAAGCATTTCTGAATTCTGTATCTCGCGGTGGAATTTGCTGATCGATTTGGTGTCTTCGGCAAAGTTTTAGATTATGGTTAGGACTTAACAAAAAACAAACCAAGCTAAACAATGTAATTGGGCTAATGTCACTTTGCAAACAAAAAGTGTATCCTGCCCACGTCAGTGGATGCCAACATTAGGAGTGAGCAGGATTCACTTATTGTTTTCAAACTTAAATTGGCCTTTTAACATTGTTTTGTTTGAACTAGTCACAGGAAAAAAAACTCCCGAATTTTAAATTAATGTTAATCACAAAAAGTTTAATTGCCATATAAAATATTTTTAAAAAATTTCAAAATTTAGTCTTGGACACAACATAAAATTTGAATTCGATAATGACTTAACGATTTTGTTGATTTAATTAAGTCATTTTAAGGTTATAGAATCGGAAAATATTTTAATTTTTGCAATTTTTAAAATATTTGATGATGGAAAAGTAATACCGCATATTTTCAAACAGATGGCAAAATTCTCAACATTCTTTGTTTTAAAGTTTAGTTGGTTGCTGAAATACATTCTCTTAAATTTTAATATAAGTTAAAAATGAGTATTTCTCACTATCACCGGATTCTTCGCATTTCTCAACTGACATTATCTCGGGAACCATTGATTCGTTTATTTATGTTAAAAATATAAGTATTTAAAAAAAACGGGCATCAATTTTTATAATGTAAAAAAAGTGTTTTTGACTTTTTTAAATGATAGGCTTTGTTATAACATTTTTTAGCTACTTTTATTTAATTTTTTTTTTGCTTACACTCTATGACTTATTTATCCCCATGTTTAAATAACTGTCAAATCATCAGTTGCTGTTAAAACATGTAATAACTCTCCAGAGTGAATAGGTTTTTACAACAATTTTGAAGGGTCTAATAAGGACGGCCATTCAAAAATAAAAATTTACGGGGAAAAATAAAAATTTCACTAAATTTTTTTTTGACTTCTGTTTTAATGTAAAATCATGTTTGCAATCCAAAAGTAATTTACAGTTTTTATTTTTGATAGAGTACACCGTTTTCAAGATATAGCGACCTAAAGTTTAATTTTAATTGAGAAACTTAAGTTTTTTTTTTATAATTAAAAATAGTGACCATTCTTGAAAATATTTTTTTGAAAAGTTTAGAAATTTTTAGAAATTGCCTAAGACATAGAAGATTGAAAGATTGGACCTCTGGTTGCAGATGTATTTAAAAAAGGTGCTGTGGTAATGCTACAGGCATAACCATCATGACGAAGAACTTCGGACACAAAAGTAAATGAATTTTTTATAGTTATTAATACACTCAACCCCCGGTGGTTGGTCACTTTTTCGTTTGACACTTTTTTAGTTTGTACCCCGTTGGTTGGTCAAAGTCAAACTAAAAAGTGACGAACTGTCACTTTTTACACGACGCTCACGCACACTATCAAAACAAACGTTTGACAGTGTACGTGAACTCCGTATAAAAGGGGTGTCAAACTAAAAAGTGACCCCGTTCTTTTGACAACAGTTGGTGTCAAACCATCGGGGTTTGAGTGTATTTGCGTTTCTTGGCCACAAAATCAATCACGAAAGAGTTAATTCTTAAGATCTATTTATTTCTGCTCAAAGATGGTCTCATGTTAATTTGGCGTTGGATAACGGGGGAAGGTACACTCCTGCTCCCGGAGCCTCCGGCCACTCCAGGTGGTGGCCACTACTGCCGAAATGTCAAATTTCATGTCCAGTATCAAAATCCCTAAAGTTTGACACCCATATAACCCCAACTCTAATGGTTCCGCAAATGTCCCCTTATCGGAACATCCCCGGGGCCTGCGGCCACTCCAGGTGTTGGCCACTACTGCCGAAATGTCAAATTTCATGTCCAGTATCAAAATCCCTAAAGTTTGACACCCATATTACCCCAACTCTTATGGTTCCGCAAATGTCCCCTTATCGGAACATCCCCGGGGCCTCCGGCCACTCCAGGTAGTGGCCACTACTGCCCAAATGTCAAATTTCATGTCCAGTATCGAAATCCCTAAAGTTTGATACCCATATTGCCCCAACTCTTATGGTTCCGCAAATGTCCCCTTATCGGAACATCCCCGGGGCCTCCGGCCACTCCAGGTAGTGGCCACTACTGCCAAAATGTCAAATTTCATGTCCAGTATCGAAATCCCTAAAGTTTGATACCCATATTGCCCCAACTCTTATGGTTCCGCAAATGTCCCCTTATCGGAACATCCCCGGGGCCTCCGGCCACTCCAGGTAGTGGCCACTACTGCCAAAATGTCAAATTTCATGTCCAGTATCGAAATCCCTAAAGTTTGATACCCATATTGCCCCAACTCTTATGGTTCCGCAAATGTCCCCATATCGGAACACCTTCGGGGACTCCGGCTACTCCAGGTAGTGGCCACTACTGCCAAAATGTCAAATTTCATGTCCAGTATCGAAATCCCTAAAGTTTGATACCCATATTGCCCCAACTCTTATGGTTCCGCAAATGTCCCCTTATCGGAACATCCCCGGGGCCTCCGGCCACTCCAGGTGGTTGCTGTCGAGATTCCTCCCTGGCGAGAGCTCCTCAAGCCTCGCCGTTACCTGGTCCACCTCGTCAACCGTCCCCCGTCCTTCAATCACGCGTCCTCACGCTGCGGTGGTAGATTTTCAACTGTCTCCCTCGCGCCCGAGCTGTCAAATCTCCCTGACTACACTGTTAACTGTGTTTACCCATTTTAAGTAATAATGTACCTATAAATGCATAACCCTACATCTCTCTCCTAGTCCAGAAAAAAAACTAAAAATAAAATAAAAAAAACCATTCAATGTAAAAACAATGTTTATTTCATTCAAATTTAAGAGAGAAAAAAAGAAAAAAATACTCAGAACGGTTGAAACAGCGAAGTTTGCTAAGAATTGTAGCGTGCGGGCAATTTCTTCGCCCTGGTGGGACGGTCACGTGCCAGCACAGTACCTTTTACATGATCATCACACGAATGTTTGGGTCGCTTGACTGTTTGCTCCTCTATATCGGTTGATTCAGACTTCTTGTCGCCCTCGGTTGGTTCAGCTTCCGGATTCGGATTATCAGACGAGGTTTCCAAAGGCCACTTCCTCAGGTGGGTTACGCACCGACGATATCTAACTCCATTCTCGCTTTCTATCACCACGTCGTTCTCACTTCGCTTAATGACTGTGAATCGTTCAGAACGGAAATTTGGCTCAAGCTTGCCGCTGTCATAGTTCTTGACCATAACTGAATCGCCAACCTTGATGTCCGACGGCTTTGCGTGGCGATGTTTGTCCGCATACAGCTTTCCTTTCGCTTTCTTCATAGCATCCATGTCACGTACGCCTTCATCGCGGTATGATCCTGGTTCGGTTCTGAGGGACGGGAGTAAGTCTTTGACGGGACGACCCAAAAGCAGCTCGAGCGGGGCCTTCTCAGTGACGCTGTGTGGTGTTCTGTTGTACACGTGCACAAATTCCTGAAGCGCTGTCCTCCAATCAGTCCCCGATGCCTTAGCGATTCGTAGCGTTCGAAGAATCCCTTGATTTGACCTCTCCACCAAACCGTTCATCTGCGGCCAATAAGGAATAGTGTGGTTCAAGCGTACATTCTTGCTCAGGCAGTAGTTGCGGAATTCCTCACTGGCGAAAGGGGGGCCGTTATCGCTGCGGATTACTTCAGGATAGGTTTGCTCGCCGAACACACTTTCCAGAGCTTCGATGGTCTTGGCAGCCGTTGTAGTCTTCATTTCGATGACTTTGAGAAACCGACTGTAATAGTCGATAACGACGAGAAAAGTAGCGCACTCTTTAGCCGTAAAAAAATCTACGGCAATTTCCTGCCAGGCCCGTTCCGGCATCTGCTTACGCTGCATTGGTTCTGGAGGATTTTGTTTACTAACAACAGCACAACCACGACATTGCTGGATATTATCCTTCACGTCTCGATCCATGCAGGGCCACCAAACTCTTTCCCGCAGATTTCTACGCATAGACACGACTCCAGGATGACCTCGATGGGCGATCTCCAGGGCTCTGGCTCTCAGCTTTACTGGAAGTATAATCCTCTCGCCACGGATCAACATCCCATCGACAACTCCGAGTTCCTTGTCGAAAGCTTGATAACGGAAGAGCTCCGGCGGCCATTCACCAGTTTCGAGTGCTTTCATGACTGCGGACAAGTTGTCGTCGTTGGATGTTTCCCGTCTGATTTCATTGAACGTTATGGCTGCTGGACCTTCACCCACTGCCAACAGATAATGCTCAGTGTTGTCGTCGAATGCTGGATCTTCTTGATTCACAAGTCGCGAGAGTGGATCTGAGATGTTGTCGGTCCCCGGTAAATACTCTACCCCAAAATCGTACGGCTGCAACCGTAGAGCCCATCCTTCAGCCCTCGAGCACGCGCGTTTTCCTATCTGATGTTTACCACCATAGATGTACTCTAGCGTCTTGTGATCAGTATACAACGTGAAGTGTAGCCCAAACAAGTAGAAGAAAAATTTCTCCACTGCCCAAACTACAGCCAATGCTTCTCGTTGTGTTTGCGGGTAGACTCGTTCAGACACCGTCAAGCCCTTGGAAGCAAAACTGACGATTCTGGGGGTGTTGTTGGAGTCCCGCTGGACGAGCACTGCTCCCAGTCCCACAGGCGAAGCATCAACGTAGAGCTCGGTCGTTTCCTTGGGGTCGAAAAATCCAAGCTTGCGAACATGGTTAGACAGTTCGTTACGCAAGTCGTCGAAGGCCTGTGCTTGTTCCAACCCGAAAGTGGCGATTTCTCCTCGGAGATACTTCCTTAACGGCTCGGATCTTGTTGAAAGATGTGGGATAAAATGGCCAACAAAGTTCATTAGCCCCAGAAAACTACGGACTTCTTCCTTCGTTTCTGGTTTCCGGAAGTTTTTTATAGCCTGAACCTTCTCCGCCGACGGGCTGACTCACTTTGAAACCGAGAATTTCGAGTTCCTGAACCCGGATGATGCACTTGCCCCGATTCAGCATCGTGTTGTTGCGTTCCAGCACTGCGAGGACTTCCCGCAAACGCTCGTCGTGCTCCTGAAGGGTTCTTCCCGCCACCACTATATCGTCAATATAGATTATCACTCCTTCTATTCCAGCTAACATCTCGGTCATGATGCGTTGATAGATTTCTGGCGCGCACGTTATCCCGAACATTAACCTAAAATACAACCAATTTGTTTGAATTTGTCACCTGAAAAATTCAACCATTCTAACCTTTTGAACCGCATCAAACCTCTCGCAGTCATGAACGTTGTTATTGCTCTGGATTCAGGGTGTAATTCAACGTGGTAGAACGCAGAAGTAATGTCCAATCTTGAGAAGTACACCGCGCCTCGTAGTTTATTCAGGAACGTATCGATGACCGGAAGCGGATAGTGTTCACGCTTTATCGCCTCGTTGGGATATTTCATGTTTATGCAGATTCGTACGTCCCCCGAGCCCTTGGGAATAACTACCATCGGGGAGATCCATACAGGCGGGCCTTCAACTTTTTCGATAATGTCGGTTTGCAGCATTTCCATGATCTTGGCGTCCACCTTCTCTTCCATAGCCACCGGCACACGGAGGTACGAGATCAGTCTGGGAGGAACGCTTTTGTCAATGGACAACTTGACTTGAACGTTAGGGAACTTCGGAAACGGTTAAACCTTCGCGGTAATGTTATCAACACTGATTCCAACCTTGAGCACATGGAGTTCCTCGGATGTTCGTTTACTCAGAAGGCATTTCGTGGCTCCCTTAATGACGAAAAACTCTGCATAAGTGTGTGGCTTCCATGGGTTGACTGACACGTGAGCTTCGAACATTGTCAGCACGCACAACGAGTCCCGGCTTGCGTATGCCGTGAAGCTCCGGCTACAGTGTGACCTCTCATTGTACAGCTTAACCTTGGCTTCAGTCAGTTTATCCCAAACATCCTCTGTGATCGTGTTGATTGACGAACCGGAATCGATTAGAAATTCCACTGGATAGGAATCGATCATGCAGAAGATGTGCCCATCACTTCCGTTGCTGCCAGAATCATCGACCTGTCAAGCAAAATAAACGAAAACACACGCATCAGTCTCGGCTTCAATTCATTTTATTAATCGCCAACAACAAAAACCGTTACGTCGAGCTTTTAATCACTCTCTTCCAACAAAACAAACAGTTTAGCAAAACTTCTATTCTACCTTAGAGATATCCTCGGGTTTCGGGCGCCGCGGGACCTCCTCCTTCCAAGCTTCTGCCTCGTCCAAAGCATTGGCATCGTTTTCCGGACGCCTCCATTCGTTCTGTCCACGACCGGGACACTTTCGAGCGTAGTGCCCGATTTTCCCGCACTGCCGACAACGCAAACCACGTGCTGTGCAGCTGTTCGAGTTGCTGTCGTGGTTCCAGGAACCGCACCGGGTGCACACAACGCGAGGTCGACTCGTTCCAAACCGTCCTCTTGGCTTTGAATCACCACGAGAGCGACTGGGTCCAGCAGACCAGCCACTTCCACGATGTTTTGACGTAGCGAGCACCTCCTCTGCCACAAATGGCTTTGTTTTCTCCTTTTGCTGGATAAGAATCTCACGATTGTTCGCGTAATTCGTCAGTGCGTCCAGGTCCATGATGTTCTCCAATCCTTTGTCTCGCACTTTCTCGTCCTTGGCTGCCATTGAGATTTGCTGCAGAATTTCTTTGTCCTCTCGTTCATTGAACTCACATCGAGCGGCTTGCGTGCGTAGTCGCAGCAAATAGTGTTTGAAGGACTCGTCTGGCTTCTGCCTCAGCGAGCGGAAAATTTCGAGCTCCACCCGGTCGTTCACCTTGCCGACGAAAAATTTGTCCAATCTCTTAATGGCATTGTCGTACTCAGGATCTTCTGGTGGCCTCATTGGAACCGGAACGACTTCCGGGATTATCTCCTCCGGTACCGGCTTCAGGTTTTAAAAGATACGTTGCAAACCTCGCCCTCCGAATGAGAGCAACCTCACGAACTTTTCGTGCTGCGTAAACACGTTCTGCATCTACATCTCCAGCTCGAAGGCTCGTAGCCACTCCTCCCATTCCCGTCGTAAATCTTGTGAATCAACCGTTGCGTCGAACGGTGCTAGCGAGCAACGCAGCTTACTGCTGGTATCCATCTGTAATTGAACGGAACAAACAAATTTCATAACAACCAATTCATCTCATCCGTGCGAAAAGTTTTTTTTGTCAATTTCAATGACAACTCTCAGATGATTCATCTTTACATCTGTGTCTTTAAACTTGTTCATGCTTCATCTGTACCGTCTGTGGCTGTACTGTCAGTTTCTCCCTCTTTCTCTCTCTTTCTCCGGGCTTCATCCGGTACCGCTATTTGTATTGGTGGCGCTTCGGGCTTCAACCGGTCCCGCTCTTTTGTATTAGTGGCGCTTCGGGCTTCAACCGGTCCCGCTCTTTTGTGTTGGCGCTTCGGGCTTCAACCGGTCCCGCTCTTTTGAATCTTCCTCCTTCTCCATTCCAGGCCCCTCTAAGCCATCGAATCAAAAAATCTTTCCGCAACCATTCTCCGCCCGCACACACGTCAAACCAATTCATTTCAAGAAATACCAAGAGCTCCTCAAGCCTCGCCGTTACCTGGTCCACCTCGTCAACCGTCCCCCGTCCTTCAATCACGCGTCCTCACGCTGCGGTGGTAGATTTTCAACTGTCTCCCTCGCGCCCGAGCTGTCAAATCTCCCTGACTACACTGTTAACTGTGTTTACCCATTTTAAGTAATAATGTACCTATAAATGCATAACCCTACAGTTGCCAATTCCAATGATCAACTCCCGCTCATGCCGGCTGGCATGTCTTGGCGTGTCCATGCCTCCAGGCCATCTGCTCCCGGGCCTCCAGGCCGTCTGCTACCAGGCCACCAAGCCATCTGCTCCTGATGTGTTCTCGACGACGTCCAACAACAGAATGAATTTTTGGGACTGACCGAGCCGCTTTTTGTTGATTTATGTCGGGGACGTATGCCCCGCCTTTTTGCACCCATTCTCCTATACCTCCTTATTCGCTTGTTGCCCGTCGACGATCCGAAAATTATGAGGTGGAGTGGGGGTGATTTGAGATACATCAATCTCACGTCTCTCGATTGACTGATTGGGAAACGTTTGTTCAACCAACCAGCGTGCGCTAAGAAGAAGGGGAAATTTGCCGAGAGAGAAAGGTGAAACCAAAGCGTTTCATTTCGCTTCGCGAAATTTTGGATTGCTACCCTGTATAGAGCTCTAAGACGAAGTTCTTCGTCAAAAAAAAGAAAAATAAACAAGAAAATTGCAGTTTTTAGAGTCTTATCGAAACAGCCATTTATTTTCTAGTACATGAAACAAATGGTCCTATTTCAATGTTTAAATACGAAACATTTCTAGACGTTTTTTTTATTAGGTCCTATAAGGCTGGTACATTTTTTATTTAAAGTTTTTGTCACCCCCCCCCCCTCCTTCAAGTTGGCCCAAAAAATCAGGGGGCAAAAAATATATTTTTCAAAAAACTTCAAAATTTAAAAAGGTCCTATAAACCATATCAAACATGCTAAATATGATTATCAATGCAGAAAAAGGCCTTTTAGATGGTTCTCATTTGATAAGACTTTTGTTTCCATTGAAATTTTGAAGTTTAAAAAAAAAATGTGTCCCCTTATTTTTTGGACCAATTTTGAAAAATATTGGCAATGGCCTAATAAAAAAAAGTCGAGATTTGTGAAATTTTCTGATCTGTTCGATTTTTTTTTTATTTTGGAGCAAAACTAACATTGCAACAAGGATTTTTTTTAGTATTACGCCATTTTGAAATGCTTGAGATGATTTCAAAATTATGCCATTTTGAAATGTTGGAGTTATTTTTTTTTGCTGGAACTTTATAGAATATGTTTTCGTTAAAGCAACGATATATTTTTTTTAACCAAAAATGTTGTTTTCTGTCATTAGTTTGTCCACGTGAATCATCATATAATTTTGGCATCTGTCCATATTTATACTACTAATTTTCCCCTAAACAACCCACCCATGAATGGAAGTGTTTCCTAATAAAAACTTTACATCAAAAAGGGGTGTTTTGTTTCGCGCTTGAAGCAATTTTAACTTCCATCCAACTAGGAAAGCAAAGAAAAAAAACTTTTCTCATAAACACGTGATTCTGTTTGGTGCTACGTTACACACACTCAACAGCACCGCGCGCCTTCACCATAGTCTAGTTACAGGCGCAAACTAGAGTTCGAGCTGTTTCGGCGGCTCGATTCGAGCAGTTTTTGTTAGGGACCATCCACAAACCACGTGGACACTTTTTTTGGTAATCTCAACCCCCCCCCCCCCCTCGTGGACAATTGTCCATACAAAAAAAATCTTTTTTGTATGGAGCGTGGACAATCGCCATAACCCCCCCCCCCCCCCTAAAGTGTCCACGTGGTTTATGGATGGTCCCTTACTGCGGTGTCGTGTCGCTATTTCCAAAAGTGCGAACAAATAAAACTTTTACCCGTCGTAAATCATGTGCCAAAGGAAAATTAAGGGACGAACAAAGTGAGTGAATTGTTACAGATTGCTTGGATGTGTGTTGGGTAATGGGTTTTGGGGTTATGTCTGCAAAATAAACTTCTTTATTTCTTTGCCGAGCACGTGCCGTGTGTGTTTGTGTTGGCGCGCCATAAGGAAGTTGTTTACTAGGAAAAGTGGGAAAAGTTTCGAATTTCCTGCAGATAACGACGACTACAGTCGGGGGGAAATTTATGCATATATGTGATAAAACTTGTTGAGCCATCTTGATCGCGGAGGGCGTTGACTATTGAGCTGTGGAATATTTTCCACTTTTTTATTGTTGCACAAAAAGTTGTTTATCTAGCGTCTACGGTGCGTGCAGAATAGGGTTCAAGGTTGAAGGTTCAAAGAATATCATACACTTAGGTAATAAAAACCTTTATTTGTTTCAAAGAACAGGCAACTAGGTTTTGCAAAAATAAAATTCTATTTGAAGTTTTGCTCTAAATTAAGATTTTCTCTAAAAAGGTGGACTAAGTAACGTTTTTTATTTTGAAATCAAAACTAACATTGCAAAAAGGCAAAATATTCAGTATTACGCAATTTTGAAATGCTTGAGCTGATTCCAAAATTATGCCATTTTGAAATATTTGAGTTGATTTCTTTTTTTTGCTGGAACTTTAAAGAGTATATCTAGAGTTTTTTTTAAAAGGTCCTATAAACCATATTTTATTTTTTTGCTTTCTGGGTGTTTTTAGAACCGCTTTGAGTAAAATTGAAAATTTGGTTTATAGGACCTTTTCAAAAATAACTCTTGATATTTTCTTTAACCAAATATGTAATTTTCTCTCATTAGTTTGTCCAAGTGTATCATCATATAATTTTGGCAGCTGTCCATATTAATACTACTGATTCAAAACAAAAACAAAACAAAAAAAAAAACAAAAAACAAAAAACAAAAAACAAAAAACAAAAAACAAAAAACAAAAAACAAAAAACAAAAAACAAAAAACAAAAAACAAAAAACAAAAAACAAAAAACAAAAAACAAAAAACAAAAAACAAAAAACAAAAAACAAAAAACAAAAAACAAAAAACAAAAAACAAAAAACAAAAAACAAAAAACAAAAAACAAAAAACAAAAAACAAAAAACAAAAAACAAAAAACAAAAAACAAAAAAACAAAAAACAAAAAACAAAAAACAAAAAACAAAAAACAAAAAACAAAAAACAAAAAACAAAAAACAAAAAACAAAAAACAAAAAAACAAAAAACAAAAAACAAAAAACAAAAAACAAAAAACAAAAAACAAAAAACAAAAAACAAAAAACAAAAAACAAAAAACAAAAAACAAAAAACAAAAAACAAAAAACAAAAAACAAAAAACAAAAAACAAAAAAACAAAAAACAAAAAACAAAAAACAAAAAACAAAAAACAAAAAACAAAAAACAAAAAACAAAAAACAAAAAACAAAAAACAAAAAACAAAAAACAAAAAACAAAAAACAAAAAACAAAAAACAAAAAACAAAAAACAAAAAACAAAAAACAAAAAACAAAAAACAAAAAACAAAAAACAAAAAACAAAAAACAAAAAACAAAAAACAAAAAACAAAAAACAAAAAACAAAAAACAAAAAACAAAAAACAAAAAACAAAAAACAAAAAACAAAAAACAAAAAACAAAAAACAAAAAACAAAAAACAAAAAACAAAAAACAAAAAACAAAAAACAAAAAACAAAAAACAAAAAACAAAAAACAAAAAACAAAAAACAAAAAACAAAAAACAAAAAACAAAAAACAAAAAACAAAAAACAAAAAACAAAAAACAAAAAACAAAAAACAAAAAACAAAAAACAAAAAACACAAAACACAAAACAAAAAACACAAAACTAAAAACAAAAAATTAAAAAATTAAAAACTATCATCAATTTTAAGTCTAGGTTTTTCCGACAAACAATCCTCCATTAGGTCCTGCCGATCGCGATTAACGGGTTTTTCGCAAAAGGCCATTCGCGTGAACCGCGCCCGCGGCTTTGCTAGGTGGTCATCGTCGATTTAGTTCAGAATGTTCGCACCTCGAATTGGTGGCCGGGAGTGCACGTTGTCGTGGAAATTTGTGGGTGATTCATAATATTCAGCCTGCGGTGGAAAATTTTCAAAGTGGTTGATAATGCCCCCGTCATTAGGTTAATCCGATTTGATGCAAATTGCTCAACTATTAAATTGTTTTTATTTATTGGAAATACGCCAGTGGTAATGCATTTGAAGTGCAATTATGTTATTTGCAAACATTATCGTAGAAAAATCCTTTTGTGGTTTATTTAAATTTCAACTATGACTACCATAATGAATTCAGTTCAACATTTTAGAAATGCGCTTTTAAAGTTCCTAAAAAAGCTCTGTTATTTCTAAATTTGTGGTTTGTATTACCACTGAAGCGTATTTCTCTTTTCAATGTAAACCACTTTTTCCATGTTGGTGATAATTTTTAACCTTTTTTTTAATTTCTGCTGCGTGTTTGCCAATTACGAGCCCCTGAAGCAGCTGGGGCTGGTCTAATTGATGCAGTTTCCTTCGCACACAATTATGCACCTCACGTCAGCCGAGAGCCAACCGAGCAAGGGCGATTATTATTTTCTATAATAAATTGATGCATAAACGCTTGACACCGTCGCGATGCTTGCTGTGAGAGCAGGAGCTTCAGTCTGGGGCGGTATGCAAAACATTATTGGCAACTAGTTGGTGCAGCAATTTGCTCCAATTTGTGGGGGTAACCCTATATAGCCACTAAAAAGGGCGCACCACTAATAGGCTAATAAGCTAATAAACGTAATACTGTTAGTAGGTGACCTTTTCAGATTTAATTTCAGCAAAATCTTTACAATTTTTATCATGTATTATGATCTGTATTGATAGCTATTACCAATAATTTTCCAAGAATCGGGACAGATTTAAAAAAAAGTCGTGATAGTGATGATTCGATAAAATATAGAATATTGATTATTTGGTAACCCAGTCATAAATATAATCCAATGGAGATATTTATTTATTAAAATTGAAAAAGTCGAATTTTCAAAATATTGATTAAGATTTCTTTCAAAACTGGGTAATTCTCTACCAACTCACACAGCAGTTGCCCCGACCCCTCTTCGATTTGCGTGAAACTTTGTCCTAAGGGGTAACTTTTGTCCCTGCTCACGAATCCGAGGTAAATTTTTTGATATCTCATGACGGAGGGGTGGTACGACCCCTTTCATTTTTGAGGATGCGAAAAAAGAGGTGTTTTTCAATTATTTGCAGCCAGAAACGGTGATGAGATAGAAATTTGGTGTCAAAGGGACTTTTATGTAAAATTTGGCGCCCGATTTGATGGCGTACTCAGAATTCCGAAAAAACGTATTTTTTATCGAAAATAACACTAAAAAAGTTTTGAAAACTCTGCCATTTTCCGTTACTTGATTTTTTAGTCTCAAAAATATTTTTACCGGAAAGCTCGTCCAATAAGTTCTTCTTTGACCACATTTCAATTGGATGTATGGGCTTACAGATATAAGCTAATTTACTATCCAGGTTACTATTATTATGTTTTCAGTTATGAGCAATGTAATTAGCTTATATCTGTTAGCCCATTCATCCAATTGAAATGTGGTCAAAGACAAACTTATGGGAAATTGGACGAGCTTTCCGGTAAAAATATTTTCGAGACTGAAAAATCCAGTCTGTCACATAGAAATTGCCAAAAACCATCAAAAAACCTATTTTTTCAACATTTTTATTTTTAAAACCGCTGTAACTTTACAAGGATTGGACTTAGGACAATGGTCAATATGGAGACTTTTCTGTAAAATTGTTTGGAGAATCGATTCCCGTATTCGGCTTTTAAAAATTTTGACGTTTAGAGCACTTAAAAAAAAACAGTTTCAGTAAATGATTTTTGTATTTTTTTAGGTGAGCTGCTCCATCCTGCATTTTTCGTGAGTCTTTTTGTAACATCTTAGGCTATTTTTACAAAAATTTTGAACGAAAAAAAATCGTGGGCTCACCTTAAAATTTGACTTTTAAACATTAAAATCAAAAAATCTCATGAAAATGTAGAGTTTATTTCTTTTCAGTGTATTTTTTTTCGGAAAGCCCGTCAAATTTCCTACAAGTTTGTCTTTGACCACTTTTTGATACGATGCAACACGGCTTCGAGATACAGCAATGTTTAAATTACGAAATACAAAAATATTTAAAACACGTACGCCCTTCTGAAATGTTATTATCGAGTGTAACTGGCTCCATATACACAAAAATGGCTTATATATGCATAGGATAACATGTCTACAAAGTTTCATTGAAATCGGAGAGGGTCGAGAAAAAAGTACCTAAAATAATCCTGTTTTGGGCTGGAGTTGCTCACAAGTCTCCATATAATTTTGAGGGCCTAGGCCAGCTGTGATAAAAAACGTTTATGTTAATGTATTAATTCTGTGTCTTGAGATGAGATTTTGCGATCGATTTGGAGTCTTTGTCAAAATTATATGTTATTTTTAGGACTTTTTGGAAAAATAAGCACGGGAATTTTTTTTTCAATTTAACTTTTTATCACTAAAACTTTCCTAAAAACGATCAGATTTTCAATTTTACAAATTTAAACTTATGCAAATTTTCAGATCTTTTCAAGAGAAGTATCTCAAAAAATATTATTTGGACCGAGCCACGTAGCCTAGTGGTAACGCTCCCGCCTAGTAAGCGGTAGATCGGGGTTCAAATCCCGGCTCGGACCAACACAACTGGTGATCTTTTCCCTTCTGGAATCGATTGCTTAGTAAAGGGAAGGTAGTGTATCGTCACAAACTGGACCTTATCACGACACCTTAGGGAGGCGACCTATGGAATGTTAACATTAACCTTAACATGTTAACATTAAGTTGAGAATGAAATTGCCACTGAATCCGCTTTGTAAATGCCGGCCCCGATACTCTTCTAGGGTGTTTTCCCTAAAATATGAAAAAAGGAAAATTATCTTTTTTTAAGCCTTTTTTAAAAATAATTAGACTACGAAAAAAAAAACGTGATTCGATTATCCGAAGTTTCAATTATCCGAATTGAAAATTTTACGAGGCCTTCGGATAATCGAGTCTGGACTGTGTATGTTATTATATGTTTTCGTCAGTTGTTTTTTTTTTATCAAAATTCAGAAATCGGGCTTCATCAATGAATCATGCACACTGGATATGTCTTGAGAGTATTCACCCGAAATTTCAGGCAATTTTGTCCATTTAATCTCGAGATATCATGGTACCTGTTAATCAACTCAGTGTTTCGAGAAAAACGCTCAGAATGTTTGATAGTTCGATTTGGGCATGGCAAAATTTTAAGCGTAAATCGGCTCTTACTCAGTTTAATCATGAAATATATATTATCTTCACGAAACAGTTAGAAGTTATTGAAAATTGTCTTTTTAGGACATTTAATAAACTCGACTTTGCTGAGATCGAAGCAAGCCGCGCGCGCGTCGTGACGTTTTGAAATTTTGCTCCGCGGATTTTTCCTTTCTCATTTTAATATTTTTAGTATTTTTTGTGAAATTTTAGTTAAAAATTTGAATAATCCGCGAAGCTGAGAGTCGGGTTTTGAATGCTGGATTGAAGAGCTACGGAATATCAAATTGGTGGTGGAGAAAGGTGTAGTTTCCGACTGATGAGCGTCGTCTTTGGCGTTGGAATTACGGTGGCAGCTTTGGGCACATCTTCGGTTTTCGGCTCGGAGTGTTTCTGGGGCTCAGGGTTTTTGTGCTGGAACACATCTAGGTTCCATAAAAGTGGAAATTGTGATTTTGTGAATTAGAGTTATTTGATGAAGCTTTGCCTCAACGCAAGGAAAACAGAAGAAAATTACCTCTACTAAGAAGCAGAGCCTTTAGAAGCTGTTGGTGGAAATTCTGGAGCGGTAGAGCGGCTGTTTTGGGTCGTGTTGTCCTATCCCGGTGAGCTCTTTCCATTTTGGGTCCTTATTTAGTGTTCATGTATTAATTACATAACAGAAAAAAAATATTTGAAGTTGCTGCTGTCAATGTCATGGCAACGTACTTTTTCCCTTAACTCATGGCTACCTTGTTATTCATTGAAATAATTATATCACTTTTCAGTGATTTTTTACGTTCCTAAATCTAATTTGTGCAAGAAATAGCTTAAGTTCTCTCTAAAATGACAGAGCATTTTAAGCCCACACTTAATTCAGCGCTGCTACACCCTTTCAAAGAAAAATATGCCTTTTTTTAATTTCATAGATTTTCTAAATTGAAAATGACATTTACACAATCAATATAGATTTAAGAATATTAGTGACAGTAGAAAAAAACATGATTACTTCGATTTGGTTTTTTTTATATTAAAATAAATATTAAAAATTAATCCAGAAACTGTATGCCGCTTGATGAATTCATCAAATATTTATGAATTAATTGAGGTATTGTAAATGTGTTTTATGTTTGATGATTTTTATGGTTTTAATAAAAAAATCTGTTCAAAGTTTCTGATTATAAAACTTTGAAAACTTCTGCGATTCCTTTTTGTAAATAATTTCTTTTCCTATCCATCTTTGTACTAATGAAGGACTAAAAAAATCTTCATTTTGCTTAAATTATTATATCCTTTTTGTATCTTATTATTTTATTAATTTTGATGATGATACTTGAGTATTTCAGTCTATTCTACTTAGGAATTAAGTATGCTGTCATATTTTTATATTTTTTTTTGTACCAAATGTTGATTTCCTCAATATGTTCATTCTCTATTATGTGCAAAACTATGCCTTCCTGCTTCATTTTATTTTATTTTTTGTTGTTTTTGATGCTGTTTTCTATCCATTTTAGCAACTCAAGAAAACAAGTTTGCAGATGTTTTTTCGGTGCACTAAGTTTTAGCAAGATTCGATGTTCAACAAAACATGAAGACTATTTCACTTGGTGAGAGCTTTCCATTTTAATACAGGCAACTCTTCATATATTCTAACATATTTACAATTCATTAAAGACCAACCACGCCAATCTTACTATATACGCGGTAGGGTGTTCCCTTGGTCGTTCGCTGTGAGTTGTGGATTGCCTGCTTCTCTAATGAAGGTTCGACTAGGGGGGCATGCTTATTAATTTCTCGTCGCTCCATACCCTCAGTGACGTGATGGGAGCAAGGGCGTCTATGCAAAGTGTCCCTACACCCGCTACAAATTTTCGGCGCTTGGGGAGGGGAAAGGGGTTTCTTTTTATTCTTCGCGCCGGTATTTGTAGCACTAAAATTCGTGCAAAAAAACTTATGCACGTGGGTGTACAGATTACGGAGTAAAAGATGATCGAATTGTTCACCTAGCGCTCACATGTGTTCCAGGACCAAGTTGCCTGCGGGTATGGGGATCATACATACATACATACATTTAATAAACTCGACTTTGCTTTAAGAAATGATTTTTATTTATTTTTTTGTACAGGGTTTCGATATATTGAAAAACAAAACGCATTTTTCAAACAATCATATCTCATAAAACAGATTTTGCACCATCACTCACACTAAAAAATATTAAAAAAAAAATCAAAATAAAAAAGGATTTTTGAGTTTTAAATCGTTAAATAAAAATTGGATTTTTTTCCGCATCCCTATTTTCTTCTGAAAAGTCCTAATCACAACCATCATCAGAAAATCCCTTCTCAAGATACATGATTTCATATGAAATTGTATGGAGACTTGTTAAAAAAACTAATTATGCAAAATGACTGTTTTTTTTTGCATAGGGAATGCATGGACAAAGTTTCATTCAAATCTTTTTTTTTTAATCACGAACAACATTGCTAAACTGTAGAAATCTACTCAGAGAGAAAGCTGTTGGAAATATACACAGCTTTTGAAAAATATTCAGGGGTGGCTTTCCCTCATAAAGTGTGCAATTTATTGAAAAGTCGGTTAAGGAATGTTCGCAAATTTGATTCAGTCTTTTTTAAATTTCACTTTTAGTAATAAAAAGTTAAATGAAAAATCAGTTTTTTTTCCATGTCACTTTTTTATTCCAAAAGGTCCTAATCATATTCTTTAACATTGCCGGAGACACCAAATCGATCAGAAAATCCCATCTGAATGTACAGGTTTTCATACATTTACGTACTCATTTTTTATGACCAGCCCGTAAAATTGTATTAAAAAACTAAGGATGCAAAGATGTTCCTTTTGACATAAGGAATGTATGGTCAAATTTTCATCCAAATAAAAAAAAAATACAAACCCAAGTAACATTTTTTTCCAGGAGTTCTACAAGAGCTCTTCAAGATAGCTACAGTATAGCAGTTTGGACCGCGGTAGGATAAAACTCTCTACAAGTACTCTTCCAAACTCCTGAAGAAGTTTTGAAGAGAATTTTATCCTACCGCGGTCCAAACTGCTATGCTGTAGCAATCTAGAAGAGCTCTTGTAGAACTCCTGGAAAAAAATGTTACTTGGGAAGAAAACTGGAGTTTTTTTTGAAAAGGTCCTATAAACAAAATTTTAAAATTTTGCTTCTTGGGTGTTTTTAGAACCGCCTTGAGTCAGGGGTATTCAAAAACACCTAAAAAGCATAAAGTAAAAATTTTGTTTATAGGACCTTTTCAAAAAAAACTCGAGAAAAGTCGATTTGCGAAATAATAGAGAAGTACTCTATATCACAGAATTACCTCAAGCTTCCAACCCAAAGTTTCCCATCGTACCCTGCCTCTTGGTGCTAATGACAGCAGGCTATGATCTCATACAAAACGGTACACCAACGGTACGATTTCGAGCAATAATGCTCCTGCGCTCAAACAAAATCTAGTTATTATTCCAACTACACGTCGTCGTTGCTCAGTCTGCGATCAGCAGAGAAGCGAGTCAGACGTGCGTCCCTCACAAACCAAAAAAGTGCTTAAAAAGTGCAAAAATGCCTCACGGCAAGAAAAAGAGGCGGTCCTCACCAGCAGGATCGGCAGATTTGAAGAAGCTGAAGAATGCCGAAGCGCTACCTGCAAAGCCAGGCAGTTTGAGCAAGGACGCTCAAAATTCGTCTGGAAACCAGTTCGCTACCCTCCCCGTGGACGTGAGCGAGAAGGAAGAATTTGAACGACGGGAAAAGTTGCCACCCATTTTTGTGAAAACATCGTCATCGGATTCGGTGCGAAAGTGGCTGACCGGGTTTATCAAATCTGGTGCTTTACGAGCTTCCATTCGCTTGTGAGTTGCGTTCTTGAAGTTGAACGGTGCGGGTCGCTGTCATCACGCCAGAATTTCGTTGCCATTTCCGTCTTTGTTGTCCCCCCGATTGCGTTTGTTTTTCTATCCGGGTGGTTTCGCGGAGTTTGACAGTTGCGTTCGGGAAGTTGAACGGTGCGGGTCGCGGTCATCACGCCAGAATTTCGTTGCCGTTTCCGTCTTTGTTGTCCCCCCGATTGCGTTTGTTTTTCTATCCGGGCGGTTTCGCGGAGTTTGACAGTTGCGTTCGGCAAGTTGAACTGTGCGGGTCGCTGTCATCACGCCAGAATTTCGTTGCCGTTTCCGTCTTTGTTGTCCCCCCGATTGCGTTTGTTTTTCTATCCGGGCGGTTTCGCGGAGTTTGACAGTTGCATTCGGGAAGTTGAACGGTGCGGGTCGCGGTCATCACGCCAGAATTTCGTTGCCGTTTCCGTCTTTGTTGTCCCCCCGATTGCGTTTGTTTTTCTATCCGGGCGGTTTCGCGGAGTTTGACAGTTGCGTTCGGCAAGTTGAACTGTGCGGGTCGCTGTCATCACGCCAGAATTTCGTTGCCGTTTCCGTCTTTGTTGTCCCCCCGATTGCGTTTGTTTTTCTATCCGGGCGGTTTCGCGGAGTTTGACAGTTGCGTTCGGGAAGTTGAACGGTGCGGGTCGCTGTCATCACGCCAGAATTTCGTTTCCATTTCCGTCTTTGTTGTCCCCCCGATTGCGTTTGTTTTTCTATCCGGGCGGTTTCGCGGAGTTTGACAGTTGCGTTCTTGAAGTTGAACGGTGCGGGTCGCTGTCATCACGCCAGAATTTCGTTGCCATTTCCGTCTTTGTTGTCCCCCCGATTGCGTTTGTTTTTCTATCCGGGTGGTTTCGCGGAGTTTGACAGTTGCGTTCGGGAAGTTGAACGGTGCGGGTCGCGGTCATCACGCCAGAATTTCGTTGCCGTTTCCGTCTTTGTTGTCCCCCCGATTGCGTTTGTTTTTCTATCCGGGCGGTTTCGCGGAGTTTGACAGTTGCGTTCTTGAAGTTGAACGGTGCGGGTCGCTGTCATCACGCCAGAATTTCGTTTCCATTTCCGTCTTTGTTGTCCCCCCGATTGCGTTTGTTTTTCTATCCGGGCGGTTTCGCGTTTTCGCTTTTTCGAATATTATTTGGTTTTATCTTTCCACAGCCGGCTGTCTAAGATTGAATCATTTAATCTAAATCAACACCAAATAACCGGGAATAGTCTCATCCGCATCATCCGACTGTTTGCCTTGAGAATTCATAATCCATCACACTATTAAACAAAATTTATTGATTTGGGTCGCATCATCATCCTCTATGATGAATCCTGGCCATTACCTTTACCCACTAACAAAATCCCAAGTAGAAGTAGTTTTTCCGGCACACGTGGGGGTGTGGATATCGTATAGAACCCACCCTTGGTAGCAACCTGTGCTAACTAACATTCCCGTCCCAATCCCCCGAGATCTACAAACTGACATGGCGGGCGCCGTTGGTGGCCAACGACTGTTACCTATTTGCTCCAGATCTAGTTTTGATGATCTTGATGTTTTATCTTTTCAGCGCATTCATACATGCTGTTGATAAGGGAAACACCATTAGATCGTTGAAGCGTATGACCGGTTGTATTGATAGAATATTACGGTCCTGTTCAGCAACGGAGAAGGACAACCATGGGTGGTCTCTCATGCTCATGCTCATGCTCTGGTGCTTTACGAGCTTCCATTCGCTTGTGTGCTGATGGACTCAAAATTCTGCTACCTACCAGAAAGGATTACAACTACGTTCGGGATTTCCTGAACAACACAAAGATTGAATACTACAGCCATGACGACCCAGGTAAACGCCCCATGAAACAGGTCCTCCGTGGCCTGTACGACATGGATGTGAGTGTGCTCAAAGAAGAGCTCAAAACTCTTAAGTTGAACGTGATCGAAGTCTTCAAGATGACGAGACACAACAAGGACATCAAGTATCGTGATCAACTGTACCTGGTTCATCTCGAGAAAGGATCGACTACGCCGTCTGAGCTGAAAGCAGTTCGGGCAATTTTCAACATCATCGTGACTTGGGAACGTTATCGTCCAGTGCACCGTGACGTGACGCAGTGTTCGAACTGCTTGCAGTTTGGACATGGTGGAAGGAACTGTTTCATCAAGAGTCGTTGTGCAACCTGCGGAGGTGAGCACAAAACACAAGCTTGCGAAACAATCAACGAGAACATCGAAGCGAAATGCTTCAATTGCGGCGGCGACCATTCTACCAAGAATCGAAGCTGCCCAAAACGTGCTGAGTTTGTAAAAATTCGGCAGCAAGCGACGACGAGGCACCAACCAAATCGTCGCAAAACACCACCAGCTTACACGGACGTGGATTTTCCTGCTTTGGCGTCACCTGGAGCAGGATCTGTTCGAGTGGTTCCAAATCTGCAGCCATTGCCGTTGAATCAGCGGCAAAGAGTTGCAGAGAATAAAACACCTCCAGGCTTCAGTCAGCAACCGAGGGAAAACCAACCAACATCAACGGATGAAGGCAGTAGTGACCTGTTTTCACCACAAGAACTTCTGAACATTTTCATCGAGATGACAACAACACTGCGTGGTTGCAAAACTCGTGCGGAACAAGTAAGAACGCTTGGAGGATTTATCTTAAAATACAGTTCGTAGTTTACTCGTTCTGATGATTTTGAATATTTCAATGAATTTACTTTTTAGTTTTAAGTCAGGATTAGTTGTTAAAGTATTTTTTTTTTCTTTTTTACCCAAATGTATTCGATTCAATGCAAAAATGTAAAACAATTTGAAGTAAATAAATGAATGTGAACAGTTAATAAGAAAACGAAAAATATAACAAAGATGAAGAGCATGTAGCCATACCACTTAGGGGTCGTGCATAAACCACGTGGCCTTTTTTTGAGAATTTTTGACCCCCCCCCCTCCCCCCTCATGGTTTTTCGTGGTTTCACGCCAAACCCCCCCCCCCCTATATGGCCACGTGGCTTTTTCCTCCCAGGTGAAAAAAAAAACAAAATTAGTTTATATTTCAAAAATGATCATCCACAAATGATATACCGTCAGTGGGGGGTGACTTTGGGTCAAAAAACGATATTACTGTTGTTATTTTAACACTATAAAAACCAAATTATATCGAAATAAACAATGTTGGGGAATGTTCTTGAATGATTTACCAACATTTTCCCAGAATATGGCTATAATAATAAAGTAAATGTTATCCGTTTTAAAATTGACCCAATCTCACCCCTTAGAGGGGGCGACATTGGGTCAAATAGAACCCATTTTAAGTGCTATAAGTGCTATAAGAAAATGTTTGTTTGTGCTGTAAAACCATTAAGGCCAATTTAAATTTAAAAAAAAAACAGAAATTCACTTAAATGTTTTTGAACATTTTTTACATTACAAAGTTTGCGGTAAATTTTTGGTAAATTGTAATGTTTCATGTTTTTTAAGTGCAAGAACTATCCATAAATCATTTGTGTAAACCAAGCATTTTAGAATTTTAAAATAAAAAAAAACATATAATAACAGTAGATCAATACTCTACGAAATCGGTATTTTTTTTTAATTTTAATTTTCGTATTTTTTAATCCGGCTGAATTTTTTTTGGTGCTTTCGGTATGCCCAAAGAAGCCATTTTGCATCATTTGTTTGTCCATATAATTTTCCATACAAATTTGGCAGCTGTCCATACAAAAATAATGTATGAAAATTATTTCTTGGTTTTGATGTATCTTTTGAAGGAATTTTTTGATCGATTCGGTGTCTTCGGCAAAGTTGTAGGTTAGCATAAGTACTGCACTGAAAAAAAATGATACAAGGTAAAAAAAATGTTGATTTTTAATTTAACTTTTTGTCACTAAAACTTGATTTGCAAGAAACATTATTTTTATTTTTTTATATGTTTAAGGAGACATAAACTTTTCAGAAATTTACAGGTTGTGCAAAAAATCTTTTACCGAGTTATGAATTTTTAAATCAATACTGATTTTTTTTCAAAAAATCAAAATATTGGTCGCAAAAAAATTTTAACTTCATTTTTCAATACAAAATCAAATTTGCAATCAAAAAGTACTCTAGTGAAATTTTGATAAAGTGCACCGTTTTCAAGTTAAAGCCCTTTTTAGGTAACTTTTTTGAAAATAGAAGCAGTTTTCATTATTTTTTTTTTTTAAATTAGTGCACATGTTTGCCTACTCTTGAAAAAAATATTTTTGAAAAGCTGAAAAAATCTCTATATTTTACTTTTTGAACTTTGTTGATACGACCTTTAGTTGCTGAGATATTGTCATGCAAAGATTTAGAAACAGGAAAATTGGTGTTTTCTAAGTCTCACCCAAATAACCCATCATATTCTAACGTCGATATCTCAGCAACTAATGGTCCGATTTACAATGTTAAAAAGTGAAACATTCGTGAAATTTTCCGATCTCTTCGATCAAAAAATTCCTTCAAAAGATACAGATTTTTGAATTTTCATACATCATTTTTGTATGGACAGCTGCCAAATTTGTATGGAAAATTATATGGACAAACTAATGATGAAAAATGGCTTCTTTGGGCATACCGAAGGCACCAAAAAAGTTTCAGCCAGATTAAAAAATACAAAAAAAACGAATGCTCAGTATAACAATTTATTGAAATGGTACAGAAAGTAAAAAAAAAATCTCTTAATAAAACAAGAAACTTAGTAAAGCATATGTATCCAAACAGTAACTTGGTTATAAACTGAAGGCCAAAATTATAAAATTGCAATGCAAAATAAATATGCCTTCGAATTTAAGCTTCTTTGTTATATAAACAGTATTCATGATTTAATTAAAATGCGCGTTTAAATATTTTCATAAAATCAAAATTATTGAATAAAAAAGTAAAAAGTTTTGTTTCAGGATTTTTTTTTAAATATTAAGGAAAATATCTAGTTATCAAAGCTCCTAGTTCATATTTATTTTATTCCAAAGATTCATGAAAAACTAAACTAAAGCAACTTTTCTTTTTAACACCTAAACTCCCAAGCTCGAGAAAAAGGGGGAATTTCCATACGAATTCCCCCTTTTTCTCGAGCTCTAGAGTTTAGGTGTTAATTAAGCATGATTGATATCATTGATTCAGTGTGTCCAAAAAAAGTCGAGTTATGTCATACAAAAGTTATGTGAAAATAATCGGAAAAACCTATTTCGTATCTTTGGCAAAGTTGTAGACAACGCGCTAAAAAATCATTCTTTTAGTCATGGACGGCCAAATTGTTTAATTTCACAAAACTCTTACTCTTACTTTAACTTGAATTTGCTATCGAAACGTAGTTTTGATCAACTTAAAAAATATTGAGTTAAAATTTGGAATTGATTTATCATTTTTTTTTCAACTGCTTAAATAGCTATCTGAAAGATCAGGAAATTATCTACGATTTATGATTTTTGATCCAAAAAATTAAATATAAGTTATTTTATCAATAAACGATATCCTTGAAATTATTAACACTGGGACGCCCAACGCATGTCCAACATACACGGATGCCCAAGCCTCCCTAAAAAGTTGGAACGGTAACTTCAACTCGCAGGTTTTCGGCCTTGTCTCCGCGGAATTTTGGGCGATTTTTTTTACAAGAGCAAAAGAAAGTTGGAACGACGTTTTTGATCGCATAAATTACAGATTTGATCAAATCGAGTTCTGCAAAGTTTTAGGATCATCTTGACATCCTTATAATTCACTCAAAAAAAATAAAAAGAAAAAAGAATTGACCCGGTTGGTTGAGTTCTATCCGAGAACCAGCGAGTTGAAATTAGCGTTTCATTTTTTAAGGAGTTGGGAGTTGAAATGTTAATTTATTGAACTTTAACGGCATTGTGTTGAAATTTGTTTCACAAATTGATATCGACATTTGAAAATCAAGTAACTCTTTACAACTTAAATTATTTTAATTTGTCTATATATTTGAGGTATGAAGTTGAAAATATTGGACATTTTCTCAGTTAAAAGAAAAATAAATATTTTCAGGAAAGGGCACCTTTGGCCCCTATTTTTTAAATTCTTCAAATTAATTAAGAAACCAAAAACAATGTTTGCTTGAAGTTCGTTTTTTTCTAAAAATCCTTACAGCAAAATGTTTGCCCATGTATCCCTTTGGCTCAAGAGATGGGCCCATTTAACCCATTCAGGCCTGAATTTTCAAAAAAAAATATTTTTTTAGTCAATGATGGGAAAATGATTCTTATGACCATACGAAAATTATAGGCTAGTTTTGGAAATTTTGATATTTGGGTCATATATGACCCATCAGGCTCGAAAGGGTTAAAATAAAAAAATAAAAATAAACCTACAACTTTGCCGAAGATACACGTTTACGAGTATTTACATGCACAGCTAATTGTTCTGGATAGTACTACGTGTATTTTATGAAATGTTATGTAATATAACAATCCGAATTATGTATCCCATGGATTAAGGAATACCTGTTAGACCAAAATATTCATCCAATTTTTTGGTGAATCTCAAATTAAGTATCGTTCGTTTTTTCGTGACTGGTTATTTTTTAATGTTTAACGTTCCACTTGCAAATGTAGTAGTGAAAATTAAATTTTGCGCGATAATCCTGAAATTGGGTTTTTGAGCTTCTTTTTACTAAAAAATCTAGCATGAGAGAGGAGAGACAAGATGTCTTGAGTTAGTTTTTAGTGTAAAAAGGAAATCTTTCGATAAAAATTCTTCGATCACTCATAGGACCGGTAATCACCGTAGCTAAGATCTAAAATTTTGAAAATTTCAGAGAATCTTTTAAAGACACTACATTTACAATACATATTAAGTATTTTGCCTTGTTACGAAAATCTTATATAATTGTCATTTTTAAGCTACACGATCAACATAAAAAGAAAATTTTGTTTACATTTTGGTACGCATTTTTTGGGAATATTAACTTTAGATACTGTCACTTTATTTTTTAACAGCTTTGAAACTATTGTAGCCTTCCTACAACAAGTATTAAAAAGTATAAAGTATTAAAAAGTGATCATTCAATAACAGGTTCAAAGTATTGATATGAATCTGCAGAAAAATAAAAATAAATATTGAATTGGAAAATAATGTGACATTGAAATATAAGTGATAATTCTAACCACAATAATTGTATGGTTTTAAAGTGTAACAAAAAATATATGCATATAAGTAAACGTAATAAGCGTATTTTTTTGTTTTTTTTTAAACAAAAGATTTTTTTTTTTGAAAGGCCACGTGGTCAGCCGTCGACCCCCCCCCTCCCCCCCATGGCCTTTCATGGTTTTTTTCGGTCGGATTTCGGACCCCCTCCCCCCCCTAAGGAGACCACGTGGTTTATGCACGACCCCTTAGAATGTAAATGAAATGTAATTATTATAAGAAAGTTCAATAAAGACATATTTAATTTCAAAAAAAAAAAAACGTCGTCGTTGCGCGAATTTATAATTCGATTTAGAACTCTGTGTTCTATGTGGGCTCAACTTTGCGCTAACCTTTACGTCTAGATTATCGTTATGGCTCGGCTGTGGAATGAGTTTGAAAATATCAACGACCATGTTTGCATGTTGCGAACGAAGTCAGAGCCATTTGCTTGATTAATAGGAACGCTGACTTTTAAGGTTCAAACACTATTGAGTAGAAACAACATTCCAAAAAGAGAATGCCAAAACTTCGAAAGAAAATCCATTTTCAAAACCCTTATCAATCTGCCATAAATCTAACGGAATGTAGTCCAGCCTTCGAATGTTCCGTTACTCGCTATACAGAGAGAACCCACCTCTATCATGTCCATTACGGGTTCAAAAATAATAAAAAAGCTGCACTTGGACTGAAACTGAAAGTGTGTTTCGCACATTTTGCATTCGGGGGACAACTCGTATCAAAAGCGGTGGACAACAGCAGTCTAAGTGCAGTATGTCACTGAGGTCTGCAGCCGTTGCAACTTAGTCTACTTGAGGGTAGGGGCTTATGCGCGCTGAATGGGACACACCACGCCCTACAAACGTCAGACGCACAACTCTTCAGAGCTTTTGAACACAGCCAAACGGAGGGAGCGGTTGTAAATTTTGTTTAAATTTAATATTTTTGTTTGAATCTAGCAGCACTAGCGCAATCTAGTGAGCAATTTACTAACTACAAACTAGCACAATAACAGTTCGATACAATTTCGACTACCAAACAAAAAGTTGACTGTCAATTGTCAAACTTCAGTTTAATCGTCGTTCGTTCTTAGTCATTTTGGTTATGCCTGTAACATTACCACTGTACCTTTTTTTGAATAAGCTTAGGTCGAACTAAAATGCATTTTTTTTAAAGATCAAAACTCATTTTAACCGCATTGTCTGTGGTCCAGTCCGCGAACGCGATCCTGACCCTTAACTCTGGGGGCACATACAGAGATTACGGCACTGCACACCAACAGCAAATCAGACAAGGGCGCGGTGTGTTAAGGGGTTGGCGCGGCGCTGCCGCAGCTGATGAATTATTAATCACGAGAAAAAGAGGGCAAAAAAGCGAGATAAGAAAAAAAAGTGCACGAAAACAAAAAAAAAGCAAACTTGCACAGAATGAAGTGGAAAAAGTGCAAGAAAACTGGAAGAGATTGTTGTGTGTGTGGCACTGAACTGAACAGAGTTGCATGTGGCCTCGTGAAATGCAATGCCACTGCTAAAAGTGTTGCATAACAAAACGCATAACCTGTAACTAGTCAATAGATCAGGATGGAGTGGGCAAGCTGAAAGGAAAGGGGGAGAAGTGAGGATGGAAGTGCAGAATCCGCTGGTTCTAGTCGTTAGGGCACGGAGAGAAATTTTGATTGGAGATATGGTTTGACATAGTAGTTTAGCTTTACGTAAATAAATTTATTAACACTTTCTGCATCATAATTTCAATTTTCAATGATTAACTAACCATTTTTATGGTTTCCCAAAATTTGTTGTTTTGCATGTACTTGTAGGAGCTTTAAAAAATGTAAAATTTCAAGTGTTTCCCTCTCCGCCTGCCTTCGAAATTTCCCGAAAAATTAGAGGGCAAAAATAATAATTATTGATTAAAGATGAAATTTTCACTGAAAAAAAAACTTGTAAAATCGATTGTAAACTATTTCAAATACATTGTATAATGCATGTTTATGTTTTTTGAATCAGCTTAAGACAATTTAAGCTTTAAGTTTTGTAAATTTTTGATAGAGCCTAGCTGGTATGCTGTTTAAAGCTTTTTGTAGTTCTTTCCGCCTATAAATTTTGAAAATCAGGCTATTAGTTTTAAATGTAGCGTAATAAAGAAGGTATCGAAATACAATTCAGAACAAGATAAACCATTTTAAAAAAATCCTATTTTTTTTTTCAATCTCAAACTTACGATAAGACTTTTTTTCTTGTGTTATTTTCTTTAAATTATGAAATTTGGTTGAACATATTCTATTTTAGACATTATATAAATAAAACTTAATGTTGCAACGAAAGTAAAATTTAATGTATTTCCACTGGATAGCTGTAAAACTATTTTCTCAACTTAAAAAAAATTGTATTGCATTTGTAATACTGGAACCTGTCGCCGGTTGAAAAATTCTATAATAAAGAATAAAAAAGGCTTTTGTTACGAAACTTTTTGCGAAAACCATTTTTTTGTGAACTGTTAAAGGCACAAATAAAAATGTCTTAAGATAATTGTTGATTTCAGTAAAATGGTGAACATTTGGTAGAAAATATATTAATACTTGCTTTCGATTCATAATAATACTTGCAATCAAAAATTACATTTATTGTCGATTAAAATATGGGGACAGTTTTCTGTAAATTATGTTTAAAATAAAATATACTTAGTCAAATTTTATGTTTTCAAATATTTTAGCAAAAAGAGATTTACCCGTAAAATTGAAAATGGAAAAATAAAAGTTAGATTGTTTTTAAATTTAACAGAAAATGGTAAAAAGGAGAGAGACAAAGTAGTAACAAAAATTGAATACCTTATTTATAAATTAAAACTTATATTTTTTAAATTTAAGTATTATTTACTGAAAACAATGAAAATTTAGTTTGCTTTAAAGAAAAATTCAAATAAGTGTTGGAGGTCGTAATGGGTTTTAAGATATATTGCAAACTAACCCGTTATTTTTTGTTTGTTAATTGTTCTTTTTTTCTGAGTGGTCCTAATCAAATCTTTAAACTTTGATTAGAAAATTCCTAAATTAGGATTTTGAAGCAAGCACTGATTTCATGATTTTAATATAGTTTGTCTTGCTTAAAATTTATTCCTAGTACAATTTGCTCAGATCTTAGCCTTGACTACGGTTTTTATTTTTTTTATTTCCCTTCATTTTTTTTTCTAAGACTAAAGTAGTAGTTTATGCAACAAGTTGCAAAAAGAGGATTTTTTCAGCACGAGTCGTACATTTATCCAACGAGGTTCAACGAGTTGGATAAATACGACGAGTGCTGAAAAAATCAAGTTTTGCAACGAGTTCCATACAAAATTTTTTGCAATTTCGAAAAACACCCATTGAGTGAAATTTTAAGTCGAATTTTCATGTATTTTGTCAATAAATCGTTTAAATAAAAAAATGTTGAAAAGTGTTACTTTTCGAAACAAGTGCTGAAAAGTTCAACTTTTCAGCACCCATTTCAGTGCTGAAAAGTAGAACTTTTCAGCATTTATTTTGAAAAGTGTTGCTATTCGATTCTGTTATTTTTGGTACAGAAAAGTAGGCTATTTCGTCGTTCAAGAATGACAGGAAAAGTAAGTAGTTTCACGACGGAATTGCAAAAAAGCTATTTTGAGTAAACAAAATTAAGAAAAAATGTTTTATTACAATATGGGTATCAAATGATCGAGATTGTTTCAAACATTTCGAAAGTAATAACATAATTTTTGGAAAATACTCAAAATTTTCACAAAACTACGTATTGTCCAAAAAAAGTCCAAATTTCAGTTTTTTTTAAATATTGGTATCGAGTAATCTGCATTTTTTCATACATTTCGAAGTTTTTACACATTTTTTCAAATACTGAAAAATTTCACAAAACTACGTATTTTCGGAAAACATACTCAAAATTTCAGTATTTTAAAATATAGGTACAATAATAACAATTGTTTTTTTCAAATATGTACTAAAATTTTTCACAAAACTACGTATTTTCGAAAAAAAAAACTATAAATTTAAGTTTTTCACAATATGGATATCAAATGATAGGGATTTTTTCTTACATTTCGAAAAAAAATGGAAAATGCTAAAAAAACATAAAACTACGTATTTTCGAAAAAAAACTTAAATATTCGGTTTTTTTTCAATATGCGTATGAAATAATTTGGTTTTTTTTATACATTTTGAAAGTTATAACACCCCTTTTTAATACCCATATTGTAAAAAACTTAAATTTTGAGTATTTTTTCAATAATACGTAGTTTTGTGAAAATTTTGAGTGTTTTCAAAAGTTTGTGCTATTGCTTTCGAAACATATAAAAAACCCAATCATTTGTTACCCATATTGTAACAAAACTGAAATTTTGAGTATTTTTTTCCGAAAATACGTAGTTTTGTGAAAATGTTGAGTATTTTCTAAAAACAATCTGTTATTACTTTCGAAATGTATCAAAAAACCCCATCATTGATACTCATATTGTCAAAACTGAAATTTGTATTATTTATCAAAAACACGTAGTTTTGTGAAAATTTTGATTAGTTTTTAAAATTTGTGTTATGACTTCAAAATGTATGAAAAAATTCCGATCATGTGATACCCATATTGTTAAAAACTGAAACTGGAGTGTTTTCTTTTTCCAAAAATACGAACTTTTGTGAATATTCGAGTATTTAAAAAAAAGATATTACTTTCGAAATGTATGAAACATACCCATATTGTAAAAAAAATTCCAAAAATACGAAGTTTTATGAAAATGCTGAGTGTTTTCATAAAAATTTGATGACATTCGAAATGTATGAACAAATTCAGATCATTTGATACCCATGTTGTAAAAAAATAGATTTTAAGTATTTTCTCGTATTTTCTCTATTTTTTTTTATTATATTTGAAATGTTTGAAAAAATCCCGATCATTTGATACCCATATTGCAATAACAAAAATTCTATAGATTTTTTTCGAGAAAAATTGCATTTTCAAAATACAGAAAAAATACGTAGTTTTGTGGAAATTTTCATGTAATTATAAATGCAATGGATGAGTGACACCATTCCGATTTCAAAACACTAATTTTTTTGAAGTTTGGATGATTTTTCATAGGATTATAGCCAAAATCCCATAAGCTCTGTGCTTCAGTTAAGCACTGGGCCGTGCTAAACTTCACAGTGCAAATCCGGGGCATGACTGTACACCACTGTTTCAGCTACTGACAACATTATATATATTTCCAAATCTTTTGCATTGTTATAAAGCAGCAATTTACGAGCAAAATCAATTATTTTCATTGATTTGACTATGTGACGTATGCGCCATTACCAAGAAAAGCATTTTAAATTATTTGTCTTTAGTACAACGAAATCACATTTTTTCATGATTTTGATAAAAAATGCTTATCTTAAATAGGAACTGCTTAATATTACATCTTTTCCTAAAAAGCGAAAACAAAAGTTTTCACTTAAACATGTTTTTCCCCTCCGTGCCTCACGTTTATAACCACTGCACTCGTGTGGCCGACATACACACGTGCTCACGAAACAGTGTACACACTGAATATGTCAAATGTATCCTGCATGCAGTCTGCACGCGAGAACCCCAGCCATCAGCTTCAGGCCCAGATCCCGCGGAGGGTCATTGGCGGCGGCGGCGGCGCCGAGACAAAGTGTGACCGCCAGGCTTCAATTGTGACCACACAAACAGCCACCGGCGGCAGCACTGCCGGTTGAGCCGTTCGCGAGTACATCTGGCAGATACGGGTTTGGACCCCTTCTGGGCAAAAACTCGGTGATGGTGCATGTTGCCCCCTGGAAAGGATGAACCGGGATGGTTGGTGTTGTGTTCAGTTGTCCCCGATTGTGAGAATCAAGATTTTCCGTGTACATTTGTCTTTTTGCCACATACCATACAAATGTTTAGTCTCAAAACAGTTTGACACAAATCCAATGAAATTGACTTTTTTTTTGTGTGAAATATCAAATGTCACAACATTCTTTTGACAGGTCAGCACAACCACAACAAGATAACGAATAACCACGATGTCATTGCTTTCCGGGAGTGAGCCAAATTCGTTGGTGTGATGTCCTTCGAGGTGGTCCTGCACCCGGGTCAGTACAATTCCCCCCTCCGCCCCCTGAAAATGGTCATGTAGTTGACAAACACACTACATTTTTTCAACCAATCAATGTCGTGTAGGTTGACGGTTGTTGTTGTTGGGTGTAGGATTTTTGGACAGAAAAACGATGCAACTGACCTTTTCCCTGTCATTTGGATTATTTTATTGTACCCCAATTGGACACATTCACCATGCGAGACATTAGATTTTTTGATTGAATTGGGTTGATTGGGCCATTGGTGAGCACAAAGCAAATTGAATCAGCCCAATTCATGATGACAAGGTTGAAATAAAATACGACTGAGCTGACATTTCAAAGCGGATTGAATGTAGTGAATTTCTAGGAATTGCTGGACAGACAAAATGAATTTTGAAATATCGATTTTTATTTGGTATCAGACTGATAATATCATGAAATGCCTAGTAAAAACTTTTATACTTTAAATACTTTCATGATTTTTCAAGTTTTCATGTTGTAATTCTTTATGAAAACATGAAACCCTAAATGCACAAAAAAACGTAAATATTCAAGATGAAAGTGTTTAATTTTTTTTGAAAGCTTTTTGAACCAGGCGCACGTTTTTACTATATCCAGACATATTTATTTTACAATCCGTCGAGCTCGATTGGAGTACTAAAGCAAAAAACAAAAACCAAAAAACAAAAAACAAAAAACAAAAAACAAAAAACAAAAAACAAAAAACAAAAAACAAAAAACAAAAAACAAAAAACAAAAAACAAAAAACAAAAAACAAAAAACAAAAAACAAAAAACAAAAAACAAAAAACAAAAAACAAAAAACAAAAAACAAAAAACAAAAAACAAAAAACAAAAAACAAAAAACAAAAAACAAAAAACAAAAAACAAAAAACAAAAAACAAAAAACAAAAAACAAAAAACAAAAAACAAAAAACAAAAAACAAAAAACAAAAAACAAAAAACAAAAAACAAAAACAAAAAACAAAAAACAAAAAACAAAAAACAAAAAACAAAAAACAAAAAACAAAAAACAAAAAACAAAAAACAAAAAACAAAAAACAAAAAACAAAAAACAAAAAACAAAAAACAAAAAACAAAAAACAAAAAACAAAAAACAAAAAACAAAAAACAAAAAACAAAAAACAAAAAACAAAAAACAAAAAACAAAAAACAAAAAACAAAAAACAAAAAACAAAAAACAAAAAACAAAAAACAAAAAACAAAAAACAAAAAACAAAAAACAAAAAACAAAAAACAAAAAACAAAAAACAAAAAACAAAAAACAAAAAACAAAAAACAAAAAACAAAAAACAAAAAACAAAAAACAAAAAACAAAAAACAAAAAACAAAAAACAAAAAACAAAAAACAAAAAACAAAAAACAAAAAACAAAAAACAAAAAACAAAAAACAAAAAACAAAAAACAAAAAACAAAAAACAAAAAACAAAAAACAAAAAACAAAAAACAAAAAACAAAAAACAAAAAACAAAAAACAAAAAACAAAAAACAAAAAACAAAAAACAAAAAACAAAAAACAAAAAACAAAAAACAAAAAACAAAAAACAAAAAACAAAAAACAAAAAACAAAAAACAAAAAACAAAAAACAAAAAACAAAAAACAAAAAACAAAAAACAAAAAACAAAAAACAAAAAACAAAAAAATGATTTTGATTTTGATCAAGTTTTTGAGGAAAAACTTTGACCCTTGAAATCCACAAATTCGAAACACTTTTTTCTTACGGATGTAAACAAACTTTGGTTCTTTCCATGAGTACATAATTTTTACATAATAATGACTTCACGCACTGAAACCAATGAAACTCAAGCTTAGTTATGTTTTATGAATGGTCTGATAATTTTTTTGTAAAAATATCAGTTAAATTCAGGTGTTCCATAATTGCGGGAGGCACAATAACATCCCAAAATTATGGAACAGGCAATTTTGAGACAGTGTTTTGCTGCTCTGAATGAAATAGTCTTGAAGTGAAGTTTTTTGTTCAAAAAGTACTACTTTTACTAGTGAAATAGCAAGAAAATGTCCAAATAAAGGTCTTAAAAATAGTAGGGTCGACAGAAAAGATGCATTTGGCATGCTATTGACAAATTATCACAAAAGTGTTCCGAATTTGTGGGTGTTCCGAATATGTGGGATGACTGTATTACAAAAAAGTTTCACGGATCGATCTGTACACTAAGTGGTCGATTCTATAGGCTAATAAACTATAACAACATCGATTTTGCCCTTCAAAGGGTTTGCCAGACTTATTCTGGAGCAACGCGAGAAAAGGGCCGATAAGCATTTTGACAATTTGAACTATTTTGCTCCTTCTCAAGCTTCAGGTAACTTTTTCTCAAAATTCGAAATGAGAAGCAATAGCTGACTTCCCCAGCTACCATATAACACTATGGGTTTTGTAAAATAGTTGCCTATTGCCTGAGAAATTACAAAATAGTTGCAGTTGTCCAAATGCTTATGCGCCCTTTTCAAATGTTACTTCAGAATTTATCAAAACTCTTTTCAAACATATAGATTTGTTTCATCCCGGGTAATAACAAAATTCATGCCATTTCAATAACAAATACTGTTAAAATAACAGAAAGTGTTATGGAATCTTCTCGAAAAATCCATTTTTGCATAAGAGTTTAATAACAGTTTATGTTATCATAACAAAATTTGTTATTGGTATGATTTTGGTTGAAAGGCAAAACAACTTTGGATTAACATAACAACTGTCATAAAAATCATAACGGTGAATAACAAAACTCTTAGTATTTTCAAATATCAAAAAGTTGTTTTTAAGTTATTTCCGTCTGCTCGGGATGGCAGAATTCCTAGACAACTTTCAGGAATCACACCTTTCGAACCGCGTAAATAGGTTTATATTTTGGTATTTTACCTCATTTGCTAAGATGGACGTAGCAAATCGATATTTAAAGGTAGATTTCAACCATAATTAACATTCAAAGTACATGTTATAATAACATACATTACATATCTATAAATGTTAAGTACCCAAGCAAAATCACTCACTAGTCACTAGCGACCAAGGTGCATAAATTCTAGCTTATGAACCATCTAAGATGATTTAAATTCCAAGGGTGTTGTATGCAGTTCTTTGCACGAGGGCCCACCAGAATCTGACTGCATCGGGCGGGCGTTGGCTTCAGGTCCAAACCAAAAAGGGTGCCAAGAAAAGAACGTAACTAAAGTGCCCAACCCGCCAAAACCAGAATCTTGTAACTTACGACGACGGGCGAATCTAAGCGAGCGACTTTTCACGAAGGTGACGACGACGACGCCTTTGCTGCGTCGTGAAATCAAATGCACTTTGGGCGGCGTACCTATAAAAGCCATTTGGCGGATCAGTTTAAGGTACAGTTCTTTGACAAAAGTGTAGTGCTCGTGTGTACTGGGAAAAAAGTTCTTCTAAATCAAAAAATGGCATTCAAGGTTTGTGGGTTACAAGTGTAGAATATTGTGGAAAATAAGTGCAAACGAGATAACAAAAACGAATCGTGTTAAGTGTACTGGGGCTGTTACAAAGAATTTATAATCTAGTGATTTTTAAAAAAATATAATAGTTTTAATTGAAGTTACTGCATTGAGTGATAAACATTGAAACATATCTTTAAAGAAATGTTGTGATATATTTCTATAAATTTATAAAAGTTTCGAAAAGAAGAAAATGTTCTTCTTTATTCTCATAGCTTATTTCATAATTAATATCGGCATAAATGAAAAATATGATTCAAGCTTGGTTTTATCGTTGCAAACTCAATATTAAAAATGAGTTAAAGTTAAATAAATCAATTTTTTGTATAAGAGGGTGATTGTGATCATGGTTACCAGGTCAAAATTGATAAAATCTGGCTAAATACCGATAAAAAATCTGGAAAAATCTGGGGGAGAGGAAAACATGAATAAGTTAAACAAAATGTTTTTAAATTAAGATTAAGTTGATTTGTTGTTCTCACAAAGGTTGAATTTTCATTTTCATAAAAATTAACATTTTCTCAATTTTTCGAATTTAATTAAAATCATTCATTTTTATCAAAAATTTATTCAAAAATGGCTGAGTATGAAAAATTTGGCAAAATCTGTCAAAATCTGGCATAGATTATCTTTATTCTGGCTGACATTTGAAAAATCGAGTATTCCCAGATTTATCGAGCCACCTGGCAACCCTGATTGTGATAATTATTTCGCAAAACGTGAAATAAATATGTAAAGTAAATAGAAGCTTGAAAGCATCAATAATATAAAATTTTGAATTGTTTGCCGTTTGTGCACTATAATTTTAAATGTTTTTTTCAAATACAGTCCAGACTCGATTATCCGAAGCCTCGATTATCCGAAGTTTTGATTATCCGAAGATTCGTATGGGACTTTGGATAATTGAATCAGGAACAAAAACATTTTTATTTCATTTTTGTCATTTTCGTTTTTTTTATATCAAATTCGAGTTCTGCGACACTATTTTTGTCAAATTTGAATAGTTTAATGCATTTTAAATAACAAAATTCAATTTTTCATTTTTTGCTCCGCCATATTGGCCGCCATCTTGAATTTAACAAATCTAAATCACTTTAGAGTAGTTATGGGGTTATACTAAAACTCGACCATAAAAAATAAGTAAGGTTTAATTATTTAAAAATTTCTAGACTTAATCTTTTCAATAGTTAAAATTTGTAAAAAAAAATTGTAAAAGCCTATGCTAATTCCAGCTGTGATTTGCACCCATAACTGTAATGATATAAATTTGATTATTGAAATAAAAATATCTAGCAAATAGAAAATTTTTAATTTGCAAAAAACTACTAATTTTGTTCAAAGGATTTGCTTTAAAAAACATTTTTCTGATGTATGTCAAATAAAAACTGCAACCAATAATGATGTCAAAATCATGTCAAAAAATGTCTTCATTTTACACCCTAACAAGCTATATTTCTTTAGAAAATACTTACCGTTAACTGTTTAATAGATAGAAAACCAAAATTAGTAAAAAACTAATATTTTGTGAATGCCCATGGATATTTTAGTTTCACGTGGTACCTGCTAATTTTTTGAAAGATATAAATTTGAATTAAGATATTTAGCAAATACAGGATTTAAATTTTTCTTAAGGCCGTTGCAAATATTTTTCAAAATTTATGTCGCCCCTTCAAAATCGGTCCGAAAAATCAGGGGGCGAAAAAAATATTTTTTTCAAAAAACTTCAAAATTTTTATGGAAAGAAAATTCTAATCAACTGAAAACAATCTAAAATGCATTTTCTTGCGTTTAAAATCATATTTTGCATGTCTGAAATCGATCAAAAATATTGTGAATTGTTGTAAAATTCCGTTGTACAGTACTGCAAAAAAAAATTTTTCGGCGAAAACAAAAATTTCGTCAATACTTAGATATTTTGAGAACTTATGTTTGCAAAACAACTGAGCAGGTGAAAAATGCATTTTAAAACACTTTTCTCATTCAAATGTCAATACCATGGCCTGTAATTCCAATTTTTATTTTTATTAATTTATTAGAACCACCCCAAGCAACACACTTTGTCAGATAAACGTATTTCCTAACTGGTTGTATAACCGATCGGCCTCGTTACCACAACTTGTTCTACAACTCCTGTGCATTGGAAAAAGCGCACTTTTTTCTGTTGTATAACTTGCCAGAATAAGATGCAAGTTATCAGAGTAAGTTGTACAAATGTATTTGACAACACTGTGCTAGCTAACAAGAGATTCAACGAAAAAAGGGGGCGTGGTTAACGGCTGTGCTGTCAAATCAAAGCGCACACTGAAAAGGAAAGATAGATTGAAAACAGTTGTCTAACCGTTACCCAACTTACATGTAAACAAACAGTTCTTATTAGAATTGTAATCAACGACGAAGCCAATAAGAATAGTATCTCTGACTATTTTGGTACGCTTGTTTCTGCCCGATTTATTTAGAAAAAAATAGAAATTGTATGAAAAAAAAAAACAATCCTTTCGCGCTCTCTAACTGTGATTCTTGTGAAACCCTCTTCATGGCGAACTTTTAGATTTTCCTTTTTTGATGAACTTCGTCTTTCCCAAGATTCGATCCGATGACTTCGACGATTTGTTGTTATCTCCACGGCAGGTCCAGGCGCGCTTCCACATCTCTCCACGAGGCTTCATAGTAAACAAGCTGGCCTAAACGTCAATAAGAAGGCTGCTGTAAGCTTTGTTATGCAGCAGTGAGCTAAAGAACTTTTTTTATATGTTTGTTTCATGATAGTTATTATAACTCTATTATATAACTTTGTTATAACAAACCGTTTCAACTGTCATTTCGATTACCGTACCACGGAGTAGCATTGTGTGATTTTAATTTGTTGTTTTCTCTATCATGAACTCCGTAAGCTGATATTTTTTGTAGCTTTTACCGGCGATATGTTTATAAATAATCGGTCAACAATTAAAATTATTGCAATCTTCGATAAATAAACATTATTGAAACTCTAAATACCTCACGTACAAATTTACACCACCTAACAACACGCAATGTCAAGTTGAATATGTTTGTTGATTATCAGTTATATAACATATTCTCCGATAACATTTGTGTAACAAAGCGAGAAAACCTATGGTTATTTATAGAATGGTTGGCCAAGCCCATTTTTCAGAAGATGCCGTCACATGACATTGTTAGATAAGCAGTGAAACAAACAGTGCAATATTATTCTTATTCAACAAACTGTTTTCGAGGAAAACATTGCAAATGAGGGAACAGCGTCTTGGCATATCAGCATTTTGACGTTTAATTACAGCTAATAAAAAGCGTTTTCGACTGAAATCATGTGATAAATACCTCAAACGGAAGTGAGCAAGCAAGTTTCTATCGAAGGTGTTCCAAAATAAGTTGTTTAAACAGTGTAAATCAGCAAATTGGATGGAGTTAAGAGTGAGTTCTAAACCTCCCAAATAGGTGAGAATTTTCCCTATGTTGTGTTTTACAGTTGGAAAAGAGTGAAGTTGACTGTGTTTTAACACTTTTGTGGCACAAAACACGATAGTTACATAAGTCAGTTATACAAGCAATGCAACAAACTGTTATTTAAGTTATGTTCAGTTTTTTTTCTCGTATGTTTATCAAAAACAATTGTCTAACTATTATTCAACAGTCGGCAAGTTATGAGTGCTACTTGGGACCCCCCTCCCCCCCATCAAACATATTATGCATTGAAAAAAAAAAATACTAAACATCGTAAAAGTCTCGTACAAAGCTTCGATGTTGTGATTTTTTTATGAATTTATATTCTTTTGAAATCATTATCGTGTTATGATCAAAATATTTAGAATTTTTTTAAAGTTAAAAAAAAAGTTTTAAAGGAATAATAAAAGTTTTGAAAATTTATGCATAGTTTAGCTTTGAAATCAACTAATAAAAAGATTTGATAAATAGTTCGAAAGAAAGGGAACAAGCAGGCTTCTACCAAAATTTGTGCCAAATAACTTGTTTATATTGTGCTAAATAACAAATTAAAAAGCAAGGTTGCATATATAACATAGCATTACTATACAACATAGGACATATTATTTATAAAAAAAATATGAAGTTCCAATATAAATTTTTGTACAAGTTAACCAGACAAAAAATTAACATTTTATATCTTTCATGTTTTGTCGCCTGGAATAATGAAAATTTTTAAGTGAGGTTAACAATATCTTTTAAAAATGTAGTGGCAAATCGAATTAACATAAACATACATCACCTCACTTGAAAAAAAAAAAAAAAAAAAAAAACTGATTCAGAATTTAATCCGATAAGCCAAGCTACACATCGTTTGCCACTGTCGTCAATCACTTGATTGATTGATTAAATTAAGTGTTTTGCTCAAATTTCTGGCGTAAAGCTATAACTTGAAAATTAATGTGATTAAATCATGCATAGAAGATAAATAGGTTATGTTACGCAAACTGTTGACCTGCATCGAACTGCAAACAATGTGACAGAATTCAGCGTCCCCGAAAATATCCGTTCCATAATTTAATTCAATTAAGTGTCTGAAAGACAAAATAGATCATAAATTTCCCCAAAACTGATTAAATTGCCCGTCCCATGTTTGCTAAAAACCGTTCGCCAAACCGATACCGATCAACGCACTAATTAATCAAACCTCCCCCCTTCTCTCCCCTACCCATAGTTTGTGATCCTGGCCCTCGCCCTGGTGGCGTCCGCTAGTGCCGGCGGCCCGGCCGCCTACTCGATTGCCGCCCCGTCCGCGGACTACCACTCCGTCGGCGCGAGCCACGAGCACACCGTCAAGGGACTGTACGGCCAGAACGTGCTCTCGCAGTACTCGAAGGCCGTTGACTCGGCGCACTCGTCCGTCCGCGTGCACAGCTCGCGCCTCAGCAACGACGGGTTGGCCTATGCCCCGCATTACGCCGCCGCCGCCCACTACCCGGCCGGTAAGTGTCCTGCCCCCGCCTTGTTTTGTTCTTGATAATTGAGTGGTGTCCATCCCCTGAGGATCTGCCAAGGTTAGGGAGGGGTTCTAAGGTTGGCTTCGTTGGCTGACGTATGAAGTGATTTGTTTTCATTTTTTCGACTTCGCTAGTAAATGTCAAATCATACAAAATCAAGCAAAACAATGTAAATTGGCCAATGACTTGTAGACTTGAAGTCTGTAAACAGAGAGTCTATCCTGCTCACGCCAATTAATGTTTACATTAGGAATGAGCAGGATAGACACATTGATTACACTTCGCCATTCGCGTTTTGATAAAAATAACCGCTTTTTCCGGAAAAAGAATCCGGCAACAAGTTTGTACTGATTTCACGTTTGCTGAGGTAGTCTAACAAATTGGCAACGTTATCTGTTACAGAAAACAATTCCAGAGTTTTTTTTGAAAAGGACCAATAAACTATTGTCTTTCATATGTTTATAGGACCTAATCAAAAAAAACTCTAGAATTGTTAGTGAGGTTAACTCAAAGCCTACTGCATGGTAGTAGTAAGGTTGTCAAAATCACCCTCTCTGAGTATGTCTTTGCCATCTTTGCAATGGAAGTTGTATTGCTTATGTTTTGTTCTTTTGTTATTGTTTTGCTTACACGAAGTGATGCACTTACACTAATGCAGACCAAGAATGCACTCACTTTAGGTATACTGCCTTGTACGTTAACCAGATGGGGGAATGTAAACATAAACATAAAAATAAACAAACATACGTCAGATAACTGTCAACTCGAAGCTTTTTGACGTTTCGAGAAAAACGCGTTGCAATGTTCGACCTTAAATGTAAACAATAACAAACAAGATTTGTTAGGCTGACCGATCTGTGCAGTGTCCAGAATTTGGCCTCAAATTGGTTGCCGTACTTCCGACTTATAATCCAAAATGTCAACAGTAAACGTGTATGCAAGAGTGACAAAACGGTCTCTGACTAGAATTTTCTTGGCAAAATTTCACAATTGTGCAGGGTGTGTCAAACTAGCACGGTCTGATCGGAATTAAATTCCATATGAAGAGTGTCAACATTGCTCGGAGTATTTTACGGTTTTTGTTGAATATCTCAGGATCGAAATCGAGCTTTGAATAATCGGTGGTATTTGGCTATTGTGGTCACCGGAAACCTGCTACAACTGAAAAAAGGTCTATTTGAGACCCCAACTGTGACGCCCTGAGTCTCCGGCAAATTTAATTCGATCAGTACTCTTCCAGTTTATCCTTTTTACGGATCAAAATTTTTAATTTAATACTCTAACCTTACAAATCCTCAAGCTCTCGGCGCACTTCCCGTATATTCTCACAAGCCGCCGTTGACACGTTTCAAATTGCTCAAGAGTGCATTCCAGCGCACGTGTCGGAAGGATGTTGTGCTCACGTGTGATGGGGTTAGAATGCTCTGAGAGACAGCGTGAATTAAGTGTAGGTACTACCGAGAAATTGGGTCAACACTTGAGGTGGGCTCTCGGCCAAGGGGATTTGAATACCCCAGGACTGCGGAGAGGAGGTATGCCTGCTGCGGAAGTAATTGAAACATGTGTTTGTCCAATTGATTGGAGCAACTTGAGTGAATCTAGGAGTGATGGGGTCAGGATTGTTGCACGGATTAAGGGATGGTGAATTATTGCTGTGATTGTTTTGTAGATGAGATAACGGTACCGATAGTCGAGTGCAAATCGGCCAATCAATTTGGTAGATTTAAATCAAATCTCGTGAAAATTCAGGGTGGTTTATGTTTCAAATTGGAGCCTAACATTTCAAAAGGGCACATAACTTTTGTAAACAATAGTGTATCCCTTTCACTCAAATGACAGTTTACATAAGGTGTGAAAGGGACACACTCTTGTTTAAAAAAGTTATGTGCCCTAATGAAATGGCAAGCACGAATTGAAATTTCATCTGTCTGAATTGTTTTTTGCATTTTTGAAACCCCAGACAAATAGTATTTCTTTAATTTTGTTCATATTTTTTGGATCATTTTCATCCCTTTTTTCATTTTATACATCTTTCAAATGAGCAATTCTCTGAGATTTCGGTCATTCGATTTTTTTTTGTATTTTTAATCCGGCTGAAACTTTTTTGGTGCCTTCGGTATGCCCAAAGCGGATCTGGTACATTTCGCCGAATGTCATTTCGCCGAAGGTCGTTTCGCCGAAGGTCGTTTCGCCGAATGGTACGTTTCGCCGAAAGTCGTTTCGCCGAATTTTTTAGGTACTGTTTGGGGGTCATCTAAAAACCACGTAGACGCTGAGGGGGTTGTGTGGAGGTTGTTTTTTTGTTAAGATTTCGACATTGTATAAATGGTTGAGAGATGGTCTCTTATGCTATTTAATAGAAAGTGTTTTTAATTTCATGTATTTTAAAAATGCTCTTTTTTAGTTTTTTTGTTGTTGTTTTTTACTGCCTAATGCTTAGTAAGAAAGAATTACATCCATAGTTACAACAAGTTTAACAAAGACAAGATTACTGTAGGGGCAAACACTTTTAGAATAGTTTTGTTAGACCCTTTTTTTGTTTAAAAAACTGCTGCATAAATTCACAGACAATATTCAAAATTATTTGTTTGAAAAAGAGTGACACAAAATTTTTTTTTTTTAAACAGTGGATAATTTTTCCACAGACATGTACATTGAAGTCAGATTTTTTAAAGTACTGCTCATGTTTTAAAGAAATTCAAAAACATGTTTAAGAAAGTTAACTTCGCTTTAAAACTATTGATGATTCTATGAAAAGTTGTTTTGCCAAATCATCATTATTAATTTTAAAAGAGTAGACAATTTCCAGAAACTTTTTTATTGAAGTCATAAAATTTCGAATTAATACTATGATAAGAACTGCTCATGTTTTGAAGAATGGAAAAACACAAACAAAAATGTTTAAAAAGATAAAGATGTCTCAAAGAATTGATGTTTTTCCAAACATGTTCTGATCTAGACTGACAACTACACTTAAAACCATCAAAAGAACTGCTCTTTTTTTTAAAAGTATGTGAAAACACAAAAAAAAAACAATATTGATTTTAAAAGAATAGAAAAAATTCAGATACTTTTTCAAGTCATTCAATTTTGCATTAAGAAGTATGATAAGAACTGCTCATGTTTTAAAGAATGGAAAAACACACAAAAATTTAACAAAACTATTGATGATTCTATGAAAAGAAAAGCCAAATCAAATTAGATTATCATAAATTCGTTTTCATACTTTTTATTATTATATAATTTTTCATTTTTGTCGCAAAAGTTTGCATAATCAAAGTAGTCTTCTTTATTGACAACTGTTCCGCTGAGTTATCCTGATCTTTTTGGAGTAAGTTTAATAGTTTAATCAATTTTTGTCCTTTTTATAATTTTTTTTTTCATTTTTTTCCTTTTCGGCGAAACGTCCCATTCGGCGAAACGAATTCGGCGAAATGACTTTCGGCGAAATGACCCTCGTCGAAACGACATTCGGCGAAATGTCCCCCACCCGCCCAAAGCAGCCATTTTCCATACAAAAATGATTTAAGAAAATTCGAAAATCTGTATCTTTGAAAGGAATTTTTTGAACGATTTGTTGTCTTAGGCAAAGTTGTAGGTATGGATAAGGACTACACTTAAAAAATGTGATACACGGTAAAAAAAATGGTGATTTTTAATTTTACTTTTTGTCACTAAAACTTGATTTCCAGATTTTTTTTGAAAAGGTACAATACACTATTGTCTTTCATATGTTTATAGGACCTATTCAAAAAAAAAAAAAAAAAAAAAAAAAAAAAAAATAAAAAAAAAAAAAAAAAAAAAAACTCTAGGCAACGGAGGGGCAACCATGGGTGATCTCTCATGCTCATGCTCATGCTCATGCCTATTCAAAAAAAAACTCTAGATTTGCAAAAAAACACTACTTTTAATTTTTTTCATTTTCTGGTTTGTTTAGGGGACATCAAATGCCAACTTTTCTGAAATTTCCAGAATTTATATAAAATTTGTAAACGTGATGAAAATAATATGATAAAAATAAGGCTGGTACACATTTTATTTAAAGTTTTTGTCATCCCCCCCCCCTCCTGCTTTCAAAGTCGGCCCGGAAAATCATTTTTCAAAATAGTTCAAATTTTTGATGGAAGTTTAAGTGCAATCAACTGACATCAATTTAAATTAATTTTTAGCATGTTTTTGTTAATTCAAAAATGTTTGAATTTTTTTTTTGCAATTTTCGATGTAAAGTACCGCAAAAAACTTGTTTTTCGCTGAAATTTTTGTTTTCGTCAAATCATACATATTTTGAAAATTATTGATTTCTGAATAAATGAATTAGTTTACAATGCCTTTCAAATACATTTTTCATGCAAATTTTGGAACTATGGCTTGTTATTCCAATTTTTTTTTGCCACCCCAAAAATGAAAAAATGGGGTTCCAAAATAATTTTTAAAATATTTAGGCAGATATTGTTTTGTTTTTCCAATGCTTTGATATATTTTCAAAGGTGCACTCTTTTTTTTCTTATATAGAATTTAATCGAAAATAAAAATAAATGACAATCTTCAACAAAATATAAATTCTCAAATGTAAATTTACAGCAAAATGAGCTTTGACTGTAACATGACATGGTTAATATTAAATTCATTGAAGGAAAACGCAAAGCAGTTTTAGCTATTTTATTTTTAAATCTTCGTAAAATTTAGTAATAAAACGATGAACAAATTTCACATAACATGAGGAATACTCAAATTTTTAGAAAATTTTGGATGGAAATTATTTTTTTTCTCAATTTGTTAGGCATTTTTCAATGATTTTTAAGTTTCTGGTTGGATCAATACCAAATGTAACAAAAATCAGTTTTTTAGGTTTTTTTTTAATAGGTCCTCTAAACATATGAAACACAATAGCTTATAGAACATTAAAAAAAAACTCTGGAGTTTTAATTTAAACTATGCCTAGACTTTTTCGATATAATCAAATATTCCGTTAGCTGATAACCACGAACATAATTATTTCACTTATTTTGTTGATTTTACTTTTCATGAATTTACAATGGTCTTCTTTTGAAGAGATTTTAGCAAATTATTCTGATATTTAAATTATTTACTCTCAGCAGAATTTTCATATTTAAATCGTCAATTCAGACGTATAAAATGTTAAAAAATTTCCCAAAATGGATCTCATAACAAAATTTTATAAATATTTTTTTTTAAATTGGTTGTATTTTGAATCTTAAATTCTTAAGAAAAACGAAGTTGACTTTATAGCTGTCGGCCACCATTGTTAGTACCAACCACTAGTGTCTTCCTTTTTATCTACAAGGACTTCGCCGCCCTGGGCTCCTAAGTGTATGAAAGTATGGCACGGAGCGACGGCGCCGAATACCCATATTTACACAAAGAATTAAATTCTTAAACTATTGATAATTCTCAAAGGTAATTTTCCTCAATGAATTAATTTAAAAATAAAAATAAAATCACTGGCCCAAAAGATCAGCATCAGATCCATGCCATCTTACCTTCACATATTTATTAGAATTTTTAATGACCGATTCAATCTCAAATAGTTTAAAAATAGTTTAAGGAACCTTAAATTGAAATTTTAGTGCTGGACGAATCTATCAAAGAAGCTTGCAATTCCCCCCCGAAATTCCGACTTTTCCCGTATTTTTGTTTTGCTGTTTTCTAACCTTGCCGAGTTTCTCGATTTAGTCATGCAATTAATTGAAATACTACAAATAAAAAAACAATTATATAAATGCAATTTTAAGCAACACATGTCAAAATTAACTCAGAAGTGAGTTTTTTAAGTTTATAAAATTTTAAAAGTATTTTGTTTCTCCTTTATGCAACTTTCAATTCATCACGTTTCCACTATTAATATCAAGCTGCAGCTCAGTTGACAAAGCAGCAAAAAACTCACAGTTGTTCTTGAGTTGATTAATGATTAGAATGTGCTTTGCGGCGGTTAATGTCTCGTTCGTATCATAACTGTTGAGCAGAATAAAATACAAAAAAATGACTGCTTGAAGTTTAACTGAGCTAACTTTAAAAGCTAAAATTCAAATTAAGGTGAATTTCAGCAATTTACTTCTTGCAGACCGCTGAAAAGTTCTGACAAGTATAACAAAAAACTTTTTCTCTGAAAGAAGTGACATCGCTAGAAAACTGCATTGTTGTAACCGCCTTTCCTGACATCTCGTCATCATCGCGAGCATAAAGCAGCAAATGTTCTCACGAAGCTTTTCCCCACTTTTGCGTGCGGTAATAAATTTTCTTGGAAACGCGTTGACTGTCTTTTCCCCCCTGTCTCCTTTCGTTTTCTGTCGTTTAAGAAGCTTAGCTTTCGAGGGTGACTAAATTTGGTCTTTTTTGTTTTCTAGCTCACTACGCTGCCCCAGCCCTCCGTTATGCTGCCCCAGCTTATGCCGGTAAGTAATCCCCCAGAAAAATCACCATGACATCAGCTAATTAATCCTTGCCCCTCCTTTCTTCCAAATCCAGCCCCAGCTGTCCACTACGCCGCCCCGGCCGTGCACTACCCGGCTGCCCCGGTCGTTAAGGCCGCCTACCCCGCCTATGGACATGCCGCGTACGGTCATGCCGCCTACGGACATGCTGCCTATGCTCCGGCCGCGTACGGACATGCCGCGTACGGACACGCCGCCTATGCCTCTCCCCTGGTCCGTCCGGCTCTGGCCGCCGCCCCGCTGGCTTACAAGTGAGTTCTTGACGAAAGTTTTTTTTTTTCAAAGGTCGCAAATAATTATAAAATAAGTGTTTTTTTTACATTAAAATTGGAGGAAATTATAACAAAAATTACAAAACTTTATAAAACAAGAAAAACTAATTAGTTTGCATGTCAAACATTTTCGGTTCAAAGATCGCCGATAAAATCCGATTGAAGAGCGCAACCATTCGGGAGCTGCCTTCTTTGCGTACTTCGTCCGTCGACGACAGTCACAAACGAATATGCTCAGAGAGGAGAGAATTTAACAAAAAACCAAGCGCGGCGCTCGTTTGGTTTGCACTACCACAGTTTGCTGTCAATTTGGAAACAAAAATTGAGAGCTATTTTTGATAACATTGATTTTAGGCAGTTTAATCATTTGTGAAAACAAAGCCGATCGCAGACTATTTTGGATCAGCTTTGAGCGACATAGCGCAATCTGCCTCTCTGAGCTGTTCGCTGTACTAAAGAATTGGAGTGAGAGGGAGAGCAGAAGAGAGAAAGTTTTTGAGTAACAATGGGTGTGGTAGTGACAATAATACACAGAAAAAAAAATGATGGTAATATTCATCAGGAAATGGTGACAGTTAAAAAAAAAATAATATTAATTTTACCTCAGAAAATGATGTATTTTCATCAGTTTTTGATGAATGTTCATCAGGTTCACATTTTTACACATATTTTTATGTAATATTACTCAAAAACAGAGGTAATATTCAACCTTCCAAATTTTCTACATTCCAAGATTCAACTTTTTTTTCTGTGTAGGAAAACATTAGCGCTGTTTTACACCGCGTCCAATTTGTGCTCTTAAATGAAATGCGTATCAGATTTATTTGTTTTTTTTTGTTTTTTTATGAATTTATTTGCAAAAGGTCTAACTGAAAACAACAATTTGTTGTTTATAAAATTGATAAAATGTCATTTATCAAAATATTGCTATCAATGCATGTTTATAATCTTTTAAGCTTTTTGCAAAAACATTTAATATAATTTAAATGAAACATTTCATATTTACATACGACAAAAACTTATTAACAAATAGCTGAAGAATTAATTTTTCTTAGATCCATTCTTATAGGAATTATTGATTTAGTATCTCATAGTTTCTAAAATCTAGAAAGACTTACCGTAATTTGTTGTTTTATTTTATAGGATACTTGTACTCGAAATTGAGTTTTTTGAATGCAAATAAGGCAATAATAAAACAAAAACTAAATTTAAAGTTTAATGTTTGTTTCAAAGTGTGGTCTCACACCCCCAAAAAAACAGTGTGAAATTTTTTGATTAAAATGACGAAATATACTTTTCAAAATGATGAAATCATTTGCTAAACTTTTTAGTGAAATATTTATGCTTTGGCATTAGAGCAAGATTGGCAAGATTTTTCCAGAATCCAATTTGATTACTTCTTTCCAGATCATTTTGGAGCATATTTGAGGTCATATTTGAGCTTAGCGAGATTAGCGACCCAACAAAAGTCTCTCAAAAATTTTAAAGCGATTCGATTTTTCAGGTAACCGAATTTGAACTGAAGTTTATTTTGCAGATTTTATTCAACATTAGAACTTTTCCAAAAATAAAGTTTACCGTAAAAATATGTTATTACTCATATGTTTATTTTTGTTTAAATAAATCGAAATCATTACAATTTTAATACCTTAATGTGACCGTTCAAAAAGCTAAACAAAACACTTTTATAAAATGAAGGAGACGAAATTCAAAGATGTAATTTAAATAATCTCATAACACGCTTATCAATTTTTGAAAACATTATTTGTTTAACTTTATTCCAAAAATTTAATATCAAAATCGTTTTTGATGATTTTCCAATTAACAAATCAAATAATTTATGTCTAAACTAATTTTGGATTTAGCTCAATTTATATTTATGTTTTCGAAATAAGACATTTTTAACATTTACCAAGAATATTTTGATATTGATAACAAAATTGTAGGCAGGGATGGAATAATCGCAAAAAAATAAAATTTCGCTAGTGAACTTTCTTCACCCGCGAAAGAGAGAGGAGGCAAATCACGCAAAAGAAAATCGCTCCCGAAATTCTCCAAGAAAATCAATCTGCTTATGATTTTTTGTAAATTTCCTTGTCAGCACCACTTAAAAATATTTATTTCACTTTGTTTACACACATTGCCCATCTACAAAATGTGACAGTTCATTTTTCGACTTGTGACGTTACACTTGCAAGTGTAGTTGTGAAAAAGATGTTCCGCCGGATATTCAAGATGATGATTTTTTTAGATTCTTTTTACCGATCTTTTGTGCGCGAGAGAGGAGAACCATGCTCCCTTCGGGTTTTTTTTCTCTTGATAAACATCCAATGATTTTCTTTTGATGATGGTTCTTCCAGAGCTGATTGTAGGAATTGTTGACAGCATATATTTTTTAAGAGATCTGATGTAAACTTTGGTGTTTGAGTGTTTTTCAATCCGCTTTTTGTAAATATTGACCATAATGCACCTGAAGTTGAAAATCCTAAAGTCATCAAAATAATTTACAAACAAGCCTTCAAATGACAATTCTATAATGACGATTAGAGAAAAATATTTTTTTTTAATTGCCTTTCAAACCCGCAAACTTGTTTGCGGAAAACACGCAAACAACTCAAAATGTATACAGGCTGACGTTTCTCCAAGCAAACAAAGTAGGCAAACTGTTAAAAAGTGTTTGCTTGATTGGCATAGTCTAATACCAGCTTAAGAACATTTTAAACATTTTGCACAACATTGAATAAAATAATAATTATTTTTAAACTATGAAACCCGATTTAATCCCACCTGGGGTGAGATAGAGCCTTTCTTACTAAAGAATATAACAATGGTAGAACTTTTTTCAATTCATATCATCGACTTTGTTTATTTATAACGAGCACAAAAGAAAGTCTTATGATGAATGCAATGTATTATAAATTATATGATTTCCAAAAGAAATAAAAAACACAATTTTCACCAAAAGATTCTTTGAATCGTACAATATGTTTGTACGTTTGTAATCAAACAAGCGTTTATGACAAACGTGATCTAGCAAGCTTCCCATGCGCCAGTGACAACGCACACCGCGGTTTTGGTTGTCTAGCTTCGGTACGAGCCCTTTTGTGTGTTGGTATTTTGGTTCATCGTTCCAGCGCACCAAGCCAAGCAAAACCGAGGTACAAGTGAACCGCGTGTGCCGCACGGTGCAGGGAAGCTAGCCATTCAGCTTCTACGAAAGTGACAGAGTCAGAGATAGCTATTTTTAACAACCGCACCACTACACACTCAATCGAGAAAACCTTAGGTAGAAAGCCATTGGCGTCGCCAGCATTGAAAACTTTGAAAACGATATAAACGATGAAAAGCTTAGAAAGCTCCTATTGGAATCCAATGAACCCTGTTAAATAAACTTACGAAAATGAAGTCTACATTAAGGCGATGTTAGGAGCGCACGGGAAACAAATTGATTGTAGCCGGATGAATGTCCTATGTCACCAAAGTTTTTGCATAAACATTGGACAGTTATGCAAAAACGGACAGGGCAAAAGAAAAAGAAAAGCTACGATATCTCACATATTGTGAAAACATCGGTAGACAAGCTACTACAAAACGAGTATAAATCGAGCCACAAAATATATGCGCCAGCATTCTCGCGCCAGTATTCGAAGCTCAACTTGACAACTTGTCGACTTGGCGACGAAGCGTCAAAAATCGATGCAGTGTGATGTTTTGACGATTTTTCCGATTAAAATTCATGCTGAATCGACATATTTACGAAGATGGAAATGACGTCCAGCCTTAAAGTAAAACCTATACCTTTCTTTAGTAAGAAAGGCAAAAAGTAAATCGTTCTAAAAATTGATCGGGATTGCCGATAGATGTCGGATTTGTTTCAGATGCTCACTCATGGTCTGTACTATGAATGTAGAAAGAAATTTCGAATTAAATCAGAAATGAAAAATGTTGGCGAAGGTCACCAGGTGGGGTTTTACCTTTTTTTTTCTTATGGTAGGTTAATCAAACGGCTCTAACTCCAGAACCATATTATGAATCTGGATGAAAATTTGGGAGGTTGTAGAGCTCGAAAAAATGCTATTTTTGAGATAAATAAAAGATATGAAAATGAAAAAATTGGACCATATTTTCATTTGAAAACTGTGTATTTTGTTGAAAAGTCTGGCCGCATCCGAAAACAGATGGATATTTCGAAATTTGCGCGGCAACTCGCCCAGGTTCAGCACACTAGCTTTCATCTGCATTTAGAAGAATCGAAATCGGATATATGGGAGCTGAGAACGACGCGACACAAAATTTTGCAAAATTTTACCACATACGAACATCACTCGACCTCCACGGAATTTATCAAGGGGTTTCCAGCATCGTGTCAGACTGGTCACTAATCCGGAATTACTTGGAATTTGAGCAAGTAATTCTGTAATTCCGGATTTACTGAGTAATTCCAGAGTAATACTGGTAATTCCTAATAATCCCAGTAATCCTGGTAATTCCATGATTCTTGTTTGTGAAAACATACTTCAGAAAATAATAAAATAATAAAAAATAACTGTTAAAAAGATGATTTCGATAAACCTTTTATAATTCTATTTATTGCCTATTAATTTTCATGTATGAAACAAAAGTTACAGCTAGTACGGGATCATTCGGATTTTGAGTAAGTAATTCAGTAATTCCAGAATTACTCCGCAATTCTGCAGTAATTCCTGTAATTCTGTGATTACCTTGTAATTCCGTAGTAATTCGAGTAATTCCAGTAATTCGTGTATTTCCCATTAATTCAAGTAACTACTAGTAATTCATTAAAGGTAAATCGGCAGAATGCATTTTGCTTTTCCTTGATGCTTTTTATGGTTGTAAGAAGTACAGTGCGGATTCGGAAAGTCCGCAAATTTGGATGCTCTCTAATTCAAATGTATTCGGATGAAAAACACTCAAACGTCAAAATCAGTCAAAATCAGTCAAACTGATATTGATGTTTACCACATTATTCGATGATTTCCAAGTAGGGCGTCCAATTTTCCCGGGTTTTGAGTTTACCGGAAAACGGAAAAAAAAAAATTTATCTCGAAAAAATTTGGAAAACGTCATAAAATCTATGTTTTCTTTTTATTCGTTATGTTTTTAAAATCATACTATTAGCTCAATACTATTAAAATCAATCTAAACAAGGATAGCACTTTTAAATAGTTTTAAAGATTTTTTTTGTTGTTTGTTGTGCTTTGAATTTTAAATGCACTCAAACGCCAAAATCAGTTTCCAAAATGATGTTGATATTTACCCAATTGTTCGATGATTTCCAAGCAGGACGTCTAATTTTCCCAGGTGTTGAGTTTCCCGGAAAACGGGACAAATATTTATTTATTCCGGGAAGTTTTCAGTTTTGTCATAAAATCTATGTTTTCTTTATATATGTTATGTTTTTCAAGCTTTAAATTTATAGAATTAGCTCAATACTATTAATATCAATCTAAACAAGGATAGCAGTTAGCTTAAACAAATTTTTGCTGTTCTCTGTTGTGCTTTGAATTAAAATTAAATAACTATCTCATAAATATTTAATTTTTATTTATTTCAATATGACATGACTAAAACAGCTTCAAAATTGGTTTAAGATGTCTAAAAAATAAAAATGACAACAAATAAAATGGTACCAATTTATGTAAAATTTTAGAAAAGTTTAAACTTATTAATTGTAATACTTATGTAATTTCCAGGCCAAATTAAGATTTTTGTTTAATTCCGGGAATTCCCCGTACAACATATAAAAATCCCGGGAATTTTGTGCCGGGAATTCCCGGGATGGACGCACTATTGCCAAGCACGTAGTTCTGTGCATTTGACAGCTGTCATTCGATCCAATTCTCAATATGCTGGAAGCTAGGCAGTAATTGGGTCCTAAAATGAAGCTTGGATTGGTGATATTATTGTTTACAGCAATAAAGCTTATTTTTCTGAGTACAATGACCCTTTTTTTTTTTTTTTTTTTTTCTGTTTGAGTATTAAGCCACTTAATCCTGATTACGAGAACTATTGTAGCGTGTTACCCATTTTTACTGTTATTAAGCATTTCCAGATCTATAACACAGTCCCTATTGAGAGGGAAAGTGCTGTTCCATCCAGATGCTGTAAACTCCTTTCCTTGTGCCTTGTGCGCTATGTATCGCTAGAACCGCGGTGACAATTTTTTTGTGTCATTTTTCAAGCTCTTCCCAGCAGCTATTATTTGCCACGCGGGGTCTTGTAAAGACAATTGTCTTTTGTGGTGCTATATTTGCGGTGTTCCCTTTGCTCTGATCTGGACAATGCGACTGGACTGCAGTGCAATACCGATCGGCTGGGCATTATTTACATGCGAAGACACGAGGAAAGTATTTTGGGAAAGAGGCGCAAAGGAATATCCCAAGATCGATCACATGCTTGAAGAGCACGTGAAGCAACCGTTTTATACTCATGCGGTTGCTGCTACCTCTGAACTTAAATCTAAGGCTGCCACCCTGAGAAAAACCCATGACATTCCGCTTATGAGGCGAAACCCGTAACCATTCGGCCACAGAAGGTTGGCTACAATGACCCTTTGTACGACCACAAAGAGTTTAAAATAGATTTTTAAATCAATTTTGAAAAATTAACCTCACGGTCCTTCTTGACAGAAAAGCTCCTACTTGACAGCTCGTTCCAAGGGGGCCATAGTTGATCCATCGAAAAAATGTTGTCTTGTCAAAAAAAAAAAATTGCATTAAAATGAAAAAAGTGATCAGAAATGGTTTTTAATCGTGTTTTTTACCGTTGTACATAAAAATTGACATAGGGCTTTAGTACCCAATTCCAAGTTATTTTTATAAATTCGAGCAATTCCGTAGTAACAGTTCAATAGGGCGAATCTGCGTTTGTAAACAAGCAGCATATCCCTTTTGCTCAAGTGACAGTTCACGTAAAGTAAGAGGGGGATAGACTGCTTGTTTACAAACGCAGATTCGCCCTATTGAACTGTTACTACGGAATTCTGCGTGGTTTCTGGAAATCCCAAGTAATTCTGGGAAATCAAAGTAATTCATGACATATTGCCAGTAATCCTGGTAATTCCATTTAGACTGGTCAGTAATCCTTGATGCTGGAAACCCCTTGGAATTTATTTTCTCAAAATTCGAGGGTTGGAGATAGACGAGTTCTGTCAAGGTGAATCGATAGAGCGTCAAAAATCGATGCAGTGTGATTTTTTGACGATTTTTCCGATTAAAATTCATGCTGAATCGACATATTTACGGAGATGGAAATGACGTCCTGCCTTAAAGTAAAACCTATACCTTTCTTTAGTAAGAAAGGCAAAAAATATTATTTTTAAATTAAATATCTTCGAAAAAAAATTGAAACAGGCTTTTTTGAAATAAAATAGTCAAAAATTGATATTCTAAATTGAAATGAATTTAATGTTTCGAAAAGTAAAATAATCAATAAAACACTGGGATCTCCAACCATTGTAGAGAATAATCTACTGAAATTTTCAAAATGTGCTTATCCCACAAACTATAAACTTTACAAAATCAACATGTCTTAATTCAATTGTTGGTTGATGATAAATATATTCTTTCGTTCAAATTTTCCTACAAATTTTAAAAGGGAACCGAGAATAAAAAATTCAGTAAAACTGGATAAATAATGAAGGATGGTTTAAAAACATTTTGATAGAAATAATCCTACCAGCTAAAGTTATTAGAACATTTCAAATCCCAATCATGCAATAAGTTGAAAATTTAACCGTTTATCATTTATTTATTATCTGAGCGTATCAGAAAAAAATAACTTGAATTCTCACATAGAAATGTAAACACTTATTTAAGAGGTTAAAAAAATAAGTGTGAAAAAATCGTTCAAATAGAACTTCCTCAACAATTGACGACCACTCGTCATAACAAGTCACATCTATTAAACGCAAACTGTTTTTTCTCTTTCCCTTCAGGGCCCCACTCGCCGCTGCCCACCCCGGAGCCGTTGTTTCGTTCGCCGGTCTGGGAGCCCAGTACGCCTGGTAAGAAGGAGCAGAACTACCTCCCCCTTAAGGACATGGGCACTCTTCTTGGAGCTGGAATCCACCAGGAGTTGCCTGCCATCACCCCCTTGAAACGCCCCTGGAACCGACACCCGGATAATCGATTTACTGCTGACCCCTCGGAATGTGCTGCCACCCACTTAAGGGGGGTGGTTACGTGCAGACCTCTCTCTAGGTTAAGAACACACACACACACACCACAGTCAAGGAAGCGTGCTGCATACTATTTTGTACATAGGTTTTAATGTAAGAGACAAAAAGAAAAACTAGTTGTTTAAGTTTGGAATAACCACAAGGACTGAGCGGACTCTTTTGAAGGCCCTAACCTCAAAATATTTCGGCGTTGGCCAACCAACCGACCATCGCCGAAAGGGTTGTAAATATTTATGCCACCGCCGACCGTCAAACCCAAGGCAGCGTGTGTGGGATTCACTCACATTTTTTGTTTGGACGAACTCACTCTCGAGCTTTCAAAGAAGGGGTTTTTACCCTTTTGTGTACACACACTTCAGAAGAACCCAATAAAAATGTGAAACATGAAAACCAAACAAAAAACTGCTCGTAAATCTCGTTTTATTTTCACGGAGAATTCGCCCTCACTGGTGTAGAAAATGCAGGCTGAACCTTCCCAGAAGGGAAGTGCGCGGGGGAGATGTTGTGGGAGGTACCATAGAATCACAGATTTCTGATGGAGTTAATTACTGTTTGATTGGCTGAATACATTGATAAAATAAGCGCTTCTCAAAACAAACAAAAAACAAAAAACAAAAAACAAAAAACAAAAAACAAAAAACAAAAAACAAAAAACAAAAAACCAAAAAAACAAAAAAAAATTAAAAACAAAAAACAAACCTCTAAACCCCGGGGTTCAAAAGTTACAAGTTGTTAAAGTTTGAGTATTTTGGGTTAAAATGTACAAAAAATCGTATTTTTGCTATTTATAAAATCACTCATAAAATCCTTATTTTATTATGGATTTCGATCATCTTGACTTCATTCGACGCTTATCAGCAAAAACCATAAGTTCTTATATGTTTTAGCATGATTGAAACATGACTTCTCTTGTTTCTATCCGTTTGAACAGTTTGTGCAAGAGGCTTAATATAGACACAAGTCGAAACTTGAAGATTTTGAAAACGGATCCTACCCAGACTGCTTCAGTGAGTATGGAAGGCTATAGTGCATTGTTGTAACAACTTATTGGGATGATCTGGGTCATCCAAGGACTCCCTGGAGTTATGACCTGTGTGTCTACCACCGTAACAAGCAAGAGGTCAGTTATTTGTTACCACTGATCATAACTGCATAGCTTCAGTGAGTATAATAGACTACTTTATTAATGTTTTGAAATATTCTGGTTCATCCTTGGACTCACTGAAGTTAAGATCTGTTGCTGTTAACTCCAGTGAGTCCTAGAATGACTCAAGACATCCCAACAATGTGTAGTCTACCATACTGACTGAAGCACTGATCTTGGTCAAAACAGGTAGATATTTTGATTGTCACGGTGATAGACCCACAGATCTTAACTTAAGTGAGTCCTAGGATGAACCAGAATATTTCAAAACATTAATAAGGTAATCTACTGTACTCACTGAAGCTATGCGGTTATGATCAGTGGTAACAAATAACTGACCTCTTGCTTGTTACGGTGGTAGACCCACAGGTCATAACTCCAGGGAGTCCTTGGATGACCCAGATCATCCCAATAAGTTGTTACAACAATGCACTATAGCCTTCCATACTCACTGAAGCAGTCTGGGTAGGATCCGTTTTCAAAATCTTCAAGTTTCGACTTGTTTCTATATTAAGCCTCTTGCACAAACTGTTCAAACGGATAGAAACAAGAGAAGTCATGTTTCAATCATGCTAAAACATATAAGAACTTATGGTTTTTGCTGATAAGCGTCGAATGAAGTCAAGATGATCGAAATCCATAATAAAATAAGGATTTTATGAGTGATTTTAGAAATAGCAAAAATACGATTTTTTGTACATTTTAACCCAAAATACTCAAACTTTAACAACTTGTAACTTTTGAACCCCGGGGTTTAGAGAGTTCGTCCGGAAGACTTTTTTTCATGTCTCGGCGAGATCTTTCGAATAAAGTTTGTCCCGTTCGTGTACATCCTTGGACCAGCTCCCATACAAACTTGCCCATTCTCCTTTCCACGCGAGATATAGATTTTTTTTGAAATTTGTATGGAGAACTGTATGGAAACACCGATGACAAAAAAAAACTTCTCTGATCACAGGCAGTACCCACATTGTTTCAGGCAGATAAAAAAATGCAAAAAATAATTGAAGGCTGAAATCGCAAAGAATTGCATATATTACACAGTAATAATTTGTGAAAATTTGGAAGGTGTAATTTTGGAAGGTTGAATATTACTTCTTTTATGATGTAATTTTATCTCAATCTAGATTGAAAAAGTGAAACCAAAAAAGTGGTAAAATTACACATTTGGCATAATGGATACTTGACATCACTTATTTTCTAGAAGGACATTTGACTTAATGGATGTTTGACATAATTGGTCGAAGACATAAGGGACGTTTGGCATAAATTTATTTTTGATATTTTTGTTCAATTTAATTTCTTTAAAGAAAAATAATTTAAATTTTTAACAGATAATTTCCCTTTTAGAGATGATGATTCTTTTTTTTTTAAAAAAACCAGTAGGGGAACAGCATCTAATTCCAGCGTGCCTCCAATGTTGGCAGGTCAGAACTTTGACATTCAATTGAAGCTAATTAAAAGCGTTTTCAACTGAAATCGAGTGATAAATAGCTCAATAAGAAGTGAGCAAGCAAGTTTCGATCAAAAGTTTTGTAAAATTAGTTGTTTAAATAGTGAAAGTCAGCAAATTGGATGGAGTTAGGAGCAAGAGCTAAACCTGCCAAACATACGAGAATTTCCCCTATCTCTTTCATTTTTTCTCATCAAATGCATTTTCCTCTTTTTTTGAAAATTTCTCAATATCGTTATTTGCGGCGAAACGGCACACATGGGGCGAATAGGGAAAACTGTTTTAGCCTTGCTATATTGGATATTTTTTGTTAGTTTCAGATAAAGCAACAACTATAGTGCATTGGTTCAAATTTTGTTTCATTTTATTTCACATTTTTATCCATATAAAAAAATTCTTAATTTTGTACATTTTTACCCAAATATTTCAATTTGTTTTTGCAGTTTTCCTTTTTTATTTAAAATTCAACCTTAAAAAGTGATTTTTTAATTACTGAGCAAAAAGATTTGTATGCAACTTTCCTTTCTAACCTAAAAAGTGATAAAAATTTAGTTTTTCAAGCCATTTTCCCTTCTTTTCTTTATGAAAACAAAAAAATCTTCAAGAGGGCAAAATCTCTCAAAAGACCTTTATTCTAAATATAAGTTGCTTATTATTTTAATATTTAAAAAGTTGAGTTTTTTTAAATGAAATTTTCCCTTCTTTTATTTAAAAGTCAACTTACAGAACTTAAATGTTTGACATTTGCGTTATTTTTATGTAATTTCAGTTAAGGCCGTTTCAAATATTTTTCATAGTTTCAAAAAATATTTGCGTTGGCCTAACTCTACATAAAACATATATTAATTTGCATTTATGTTTTGTTTATACAATTTACCATTCTTAAAAAAAATTACATAAGCAATTTAATTGCAAAAAAATCAACAGAGGAAACATGAGCAGAACCGAAGAGAAATGATTCAAAGAACATCCTTGAGAAAAAAATCAAGTTGAATGTAAAAAAAGAATGGAAAATTGCATTGAAAAACTTAATTGCAAAAGATATACAGAAGGGCAAAATACACATCCAAAGAAGGGAAAAATGTGAATCTTTTGAGAAATTTTCCATTTTTCATGTTGAATTTTGAATAAAAGATGGAAAATTGCATTGAAAAAGCTTGTCTAAAATTTAAAGAGTCCTACATCTTCTAAACCTCTTTTCTATAGTTGAATTTTTAATTAAAGAAGGGAAAATTTCATATTTAAAAAAACAACTTTATCGCAAAATATTTTGATAGGGGAAAAATTTATAGCTATCAAGAAATTTCAACTTTTTCAAACTATATTTTGCCTTCCTCACTGAGGTAAGGCTATAATCCTGCTCTAAAAATGAACTTTTTATTAAAAGCTCAAAGACCCACCTTCATGTATACATATCGACTCAGAATCGAAAACTGAACAAATGTCTGTGTGTGTGTATGTGTGTGTGTATGTGTGTGTATGTATGTATGTGACCAAAATTTTCACTGAGTTTTCTCAGCACTGGCTGAACCGATTTTGACCAAACCGGTTGCATTCGACTTGGTTCATGGTCCCATACATCGCTATTGAATTGTTTGAAGTTTCGATAACTAGTTCAAAAGTTATGTATAAAAATGTGTTTTCACATATATCCGGATCTCATTTATATGCATGTAAACGATGTCCGGATCCATCATCCGACCCATCGTTGGTTAGGTAATCGAGAGACCTTTCCAACGAGTCCACAACATTGAAGATCTGGCAACCCTGTCTCGAGTTATGATCAATTAAGTGATATTTATATACATTTTTGAAGCCGGATCTCAATTAAATGTATGTAAACGATGTCCGGATCCATCATCCGACAAATCGTTGGTTAGGTAATCAAAAACCCTTTTCAACGAGTCCACAACATTGGAGATCTGGCAACCCTGTCTCGAGCTATGACCACTTAAGTGATATATATGTACTTTTTTGAAGCCGGATCTCACTTAAATGTATGTAAACGCTGTTTGGATCCATCATCCGACCCATCGTTGGTTAGGTAATCGAAAACCCTTTCCAACGAGTCCACAACATTGATGATCTGCCAACTCTGTCTCGAGTTATGACCACTTAAGTTATATCTTAGAACATATTTTTCTGGATCTAAAAAAAATAGCTGGCAAACCACTTATATTAAAACTGAGGAAGGCATCAACCACATAGGTGGATTAAGTTAGTTTTTTCTCAAAAAATTTGAAATATTCAAACAATAGAGCAATTTTTATCTTATAGCGGAGAATACAGAGATACTTGATTTTTCGAAAATTCATATTCTTCAAAATTATTATAATGAAGGAAAAAATACAATACTTCTTTAAAATTAGGAATACTTATTTAACATTACAAAAAATCTAGTAATAACTATGCCAAATGTCCGTTATGCTAAACGTCCTTCTGGAAAACCTATTATGCCAAATGGGGTACACCCATTTTTTTACTTTGAACAATATAATCAAAATCAGATTATTTATCACTTTATCACAAAAAAATTAATATTTGATACATTTTTAATAATGTTTATAAACAGGCAATAAAAAAACATATCCCCTTGTCTATGTCTTCGCTTGAAAATTGCATGTTCCGCTATCTGAACTTCCGCAACACATTCATTATCGTTGATGCTTCGAGCAAAGATATTTTCCCCATTAATTTTTCCCAAGCTTCTCCGTACACAGAACTGCATTCCCCCGGCTTCCGATAGCTACTAATAGAGGAGCCATTCTTTAAATTTTGTGATTCATTTGGGGAAGATTATCCCCTTCCCTTAAGGGGAACCCGGTGTCCAAGCGAGTATTCAATGGATCGAATAATTTTTTCAGATTTTCCTCCTTAAATTCTCCTAAAAAAAGAAGGAGAGTAAAAGTTCAATCAGCCGAACCGCTCCGATTGCCGGACAGAAATCAGGCGAAAGTCTCTGCTTGATACCTTATTTTGAAGAAAGCCCTCGAGGGGGGGTTTACAGAAGCTGGGCAAAAAAGAAACGGAAAAGATTCTTCGCAACCCAAGTAGGGGGAAAACCCAAGATAAGCATACCCGGACCCGGGGTCTAATGTGGCTTCTTCCTACGTCTGATTTGAGGGACCGAGGGTGGTCAGAGTATTGGCATTTTTAACAGAGACTTCTCTATCCTTTCTGTCACTCCCCGGAGGCCTGATTTGGACTCTTTGAAGAAAAAGAAAAATAACGTTGCGATGGCAAAATATTTAAGGACGGCGCTTGATGAGAAGAAATGCTGAGTTAAGTGCTAGGGAATCAATAAAGCTGTTTAATGTTTAAAAAAATGGGTTTTTGGAGACATTCCTACACAACATTATCATGCAAATTCCATGAACTGAAAAAAGAAAGTATGTGGGTATATGACACTATTTTGGACCTAGTACCTGTTTTGGACCTATTTTCTTAAATTGAGTTAATTCAGGCTTTTGAAGTAGGATTTAACTGAATCCAACGAACAGAAAGTTTAAGCATGGTCTTTTTCTAGCTTACTTCTTCCAAAAATGGTAACATTTTTGATTCTTTTCGCTTTTTCAGCCACTTTTTCCAATGCCATCCGCATTTCCTATCATTTTCCTAGCACATCGATTAGGTCCAAAAATTTCAGCCTCGTTGCTTACCAGTTTTGGCTCGTGACACCTTGTACAACTTTCTGTTTTTCACTGGCATCAAGCTAATTTCAGCTGGTTTCCGAGCAATGTAAGTGTTGTTTATTTAATACTTATATGTTTTAAGTCACAAAACCGTTGAAATTACTGATCTATAGTTTAAAAAAACACAATTGAAAAATATTTTAAATCAGCCGCATTGGATCAGTTTTTGGAGCTACTTTTCCGTCGGTTCAAGGCTGTCACCAACACATGTATAACAAGGTGTTGCCAGTTTTGTTTATCAATTTATTTCGAAATTTCATTGAAATTATATGATGAATTTTAATTTAATATTTTGTATTGCATTTCTTTACTGTCATTATTTGAAAGAAATCCAAGCATACACAGAAACAATGAAAATATGTTTTTAAAACGTTAAAAATGCAAATTTATGATAGAGATTTGGATTGTTTTTAGGACCGATTGCAAAGTATCCCAACATTTAAACTGATGTTGATTTATTTTTGTCTTAACATCATTATCACCAATTGAGCTGCATTTATTTTTAATTTTTGCTTCAAAAAATGCAAGCTGGCTACCCTGTTGGAATTGAAGTGGAAACGATTGAAAAACCTAAAGGGCCTAGTTCATTAAATCGCCAGCTGTCACCGTGACAGGCGCTGTCAACATTGCTTACGAATGGTTTTGAAATGGTCGTATGAATTTAATTTAGAAAATCTCGGGTTAGTTTTAAAAAGATCCTTAGCGCTAGTTGCAAACAAATCAATTTAACGATTAATTCTCGATTAATTTACGAATTATAAAACTAAAAAATACTTTGAATTGTCTTTTAAATGCTCTTTACTGGAAAACAAAGAAAACTTGAAGAAAAAAAGTATTTTTTTGTTTGACCGTTAGGGTGACCTACACCGCGCTAGAGTGGTCCCAAAAACGGCCATTGTCGCAAATTTTCGCAAAAACCGCATTTTTCAAAAAATCATAACTCCGTGCCGTTTCAACCGATTTTAGCTGTCGGAAAGGTAATTAGTTTGCTTTTCAAGGAAAAATAATTTGAGTTCCGAAAAAAACAGCCAAACAATTCAAAAAGTCGTATGAAAACTTGAAATGACGTTTCGACCGTGTTTGGACCAAAGAGCCTATGTCTGAGAATATTTTTGTTGGATTCCTCGGAAAATTTCACATAACATATCAAAAAATTGTGATGTCAAACCGTACTTTTCCGAGATATGATTTTTTGAAAATAAATGCTGGATTTTTCAACGCGACACGTGCAAAAACGGAAAAATGACGAAATCGGCAGAAAATCTACTTTTTTTTACTAAAACTGCGATAACTGTTAAATTTCAGCGATGACCTTTACATTTGGGTACCAAAATTTTCGTAATTGAAAGACGCTACTTGTAAACCGATTTTTTTGCCGATTTCGTATTTTTTCCATTTTAGCGCGACACGGTTAAAACGCCATTTTAAGTTTTCATACGACTTTTTTTTAAATGTTTGGCTGGTTTTTTCGGACTCAAATTATTTTTCCTAATCACCTAATCACTAATCACCATTCATTTGCGTCCAAGACAGCTAAAATCGGTTAAAATGGCCGTTTTTGGGACCACCCTAGCACGGTGTAGGTCACCCTAACGGCCAAACAAAAAAAAATATGGGTCCAATTATTTCGGCTAAAGAACCCACAGAAAAAAATTGCCCGATAGGATAATTTTTTTTTTGGTTTAGGCTCTTTTCAAAAGGAATTGCTGTATATAGATATGGTTTATTCAACATTACCAATGTAATCAATTTCGATCCGAACGGTAGGCAATCTCGTCAAATCTTACATTGTTTTTAAAAGTGAAACATGCAGTTAAACTTTTTGTCAAGCAACTGTAAAGTTTAACATAACAGATGCGAAAGTTTCACACAAAGTTACAAGCTATAATCTCCCTTTTAAATTTTTGATTGTTTAATAATATTTGAACTTCAGCTCTGCGTAAAATTTAGAACCTTTTTTCATTGTAACTTTTTATGTATCTCTGTCATTCATTTAACTTTTAAGTTAAGGTGTTTTTATTGCGACTAATAACGTCTCAATCCTCTTTTTATGTTCTAATGCTTGAACAATTCGTAAGAATACGCAAATTGTAAATAGGACAGAGACCTACTTAAGATGCGTGAGATTCTATTCAAAATAATTAAAACACGTTTTCAAATTCAAATCCATTGTTTTATCATAATAAATCAATTTCTGAAATAAATATTCTAAAAATTATAATCGTGGATAGGCCCTTTGGTTTATCAAACCGAGTTTTTGTAAGTGTGCGTGTTGCCGCCGCACTCCACAATTCGAGCAAAATTTCAACCAATCAGAGTGTGGGTCCAAAATATGTTCAGCGATGTCTCCAAAATACAATCAATAAGTCCAAAAAGCATCCAAAAAATGTTTTACTTGAAATGCTTATTACAAGGAAATGGTTGAATTATTTTCAATTTGCAATAGTACACTTTGTTAAGCATAAATTAAGGCACAAAACAATCCTGAAACGAGCCAAATTAATTAGAACGTTCCTGAGAACAATGCGAAATATGTTGATGGTTTGCATAGTAGGTCCAAAATAAGGCCATATACCCTAATATGTTATTAATTTATGAATTTCGGATTCTGAGCAAAACTCAACTCCACCTGATTGCTCTTTTCAATTTTATTTTAATTTATCATTCAGTCTCTCCGAGAAAGCGCCTCAACGCAAGGTAGAAAATAATCAACAAAACAAAAACAATTAAACACAAATCACTCCGCACAATCAAGACCACTCTCGTAGCTCCCTCCTTCTAGAAGTTGTAGTTGAGCCCATTGCTGTTGAACTTGACCTGGGACACCTCGTTGGAGGGTGAGTACGCCACACCAATCAGCTTCTGTCCCTGCTGGGCGGCGGCTTCCGTTGCTGCTGCCGAGTTCGATTCCGGCTGTTGTTGCTGTTGCTCGTAGTGTTGTTGTTGTTGCTGCTGTTGTTGCTGCAGAAGTTGCTGTTGTTGTTGGAGTTGCTGCTGCTGCTGGATGAACTCGTACTGGGACTGGGGATTCGGTTGGTACTGCTGCGGTTGCTGGGGGTAGTGGGCCTGCTGCTGTTGAGGGTAAGCTTGACCGGCAGCCGCCTGGAAATCGAGAAATAAAGGAAACGGAAATGAAATGGGTCCATTGTGCTGTTGGGCGTTGCAATTGGCAACGCAGTGCGGTTAATTACTGACTATAGGGGTGGTGGTGCTGATTTGCGGTTGAGGGTTAATGGAGCAAATTGGGGAGGAAATTGCCAGTAATAAATGTGGAAAAAGAGCAAATGAAACGGAAAGTGTGTGGTTTTTTGGTGGGTTACGGATGATCTGATGAGAAGTGATTCAATTAACCATCTATAGATATGAAGTGTAACAATTTGAATTGATCTGAATTTTAAAATTGAAATTTCAACAGTTTCAACATAACAGCTTCCCATTCAGATAATTATTTATTAACTCATATGTTCTTATAGCATCAACAGTAGGGCGCCTTAATTTTTTTAACCATCGGGCTCACCCGAATTTAGAAAGGTTTTTGCTCCAGCAACAAATTTCGTACATCGAAAAATTGCTATCAGCAATTCAGCATGATTCAAAAAAAAAAGTTCTCCGATCGGGCTCAAAAACTTTCTGGGGGTTCCTTGGCCCGTATTTTTTTGTTTGGCCATTAGGGTGACCCACGCCATGTTAGGGTGGTCCAAAAAATGGCAATTTTCGTCGATTTTTTCAAAAACCACATTTTTCAAAGAATCGTAACTCCGCACCATTTCAATCGATTTTTGCTGTCTTGAGCGCAAGGGTTTCCATAGGCTTTTAAGGAAAAATAGCTAAAAGTTTCAAATATCTAGCCTAATATTTGAAAAAGTCAAATTAAAACTAAAAATGTTTTCTGAAGGTTTCGGGACCAAAGAGCCTATGTCTGAAAATATTGTAATCAGATTCCTCGGAAAATTTTACATAACATATCCAAAAATGGTGAAGTTATATTTTCCATATTCCGAGATACGATTTTTTGAAAATAAAAGCTGGGTTTTTCGACGCGCCGCCCGCAAAAACGGGAAAAAGACAAAAACGGCAAAAATTGACTTCTTTGACTAAAACTGCGATAACTTAAAAATTTCAGCGATGACCTTTACTTGTTTGCAGCGATGGAATAATCATCATCAAAAGAAAATCATTACCTAGACGTTCACCAAGAGAAAAAAATCCGAAAGGAGCATGGCTCTCCTCTCTCGCGCACGAGAGATCGGTAAAAGCAATCTAAAAAAATCATCATCTTGATTATTCGGCGGAACATCTTTTTCACTACTACACTTGAAAGTGTAACGTCACACGTCGAAAAACGACCTGTCACATTTTGTAGATGGGCAATGTTTGTAAACAAAGTGAAATAAATATTTTTAAGTGGAGCTGACAAGGAAATTCACAAAAAATCATCAGCAGATTGATTTTCTTGAAGAATTTTGGGAGCGATTTTCTTTTGCGTGATTTGCCTCCTCTCTCTTTCGCGGATGAGAGTTCGCTAGCGAAATTGATTTTTTTTTGCGATTATTCCATCCCTGCTTGTTTGGGTACCAAATTACGAAAATTTTGGTATTTGTTTTCGTGGAGAATTGCTGTATAAATTACTCCAAGAGTACTTCAAGAAGAAGTTTTCATAAAACTTTAAAAAGTTAGTTAACTTTAATTAAGAAAATGTTGATGAATAGCAATATTTAAATATTTTCAAAGTGTCATGATTTTCTCAATGATCATGATTTTGAATCGAAAAACGGAACGCGTTTTTGGGTTCTTCAGACAATTTTCCACTAGGAGAAGGTAAAAGAAGTTTGCAAATAATAAATGTTAGGTATGTGTTTTTGAAAATTTGTTTAAAAAAAATTACAAATTTATAGGCATTTTCAATCGAACAAATTTCATAGACAATGTGAAAACTTTTGATTCGTGCCTCGAATTCAGTTTAAAATGCAATATGAATCTTTAATTTCATAAACAAAACTAGTTTTATCGAATTTCAGGCAAAATTGTGACTTTTTACAATTTCATCAATAATTTATATAAATTTTGTTAGAAGGCGTAAAAATAAAATGTGAACGCCCAAAATCTGATTTAAACAAGAAAAACTATGACTATGACCCCGGAATTCAAAATAAGAATTTTCAATGCAACAATTTTTTAAGCACATTTAAAAAAAAAATCAGTACATGTTAAAAAAAATCTTGAGTAAAGCCTTAACAGTTAGAAAACATTCCAAAAATAAATTGAAATCCTATCAATGTCATAATGTGGTTTACGGTAAATCACTCTTAAAATTTATCATTTTTTCTCGTAAACTTGTAAAAAAACGGCTTATATTTTGCATATTAAAAAAATATTAAATCATTTTTAAATAAACCCTGTCGATCGAATCAATAAACTATAAAAAAATATCTCTGGGTTATGGACATTTTTTAGAAAGACAATAAAAACATGTTTAGACATAAAAATCTCCTAAAACTGTTTATAGAACTGTACTGTATCAATAACTTGAAAGAATGAAAAAACTAACAAAAATATTACAGAAAAAAGAAATGAATGATTTTGAAACAGTTATCTAAAAAAAATTGCTTGTTTTCTTACATAACTTTTAAATGAACTGCATTAAAAAAAAAACTGTTCATGTTTGAAAGATTGGAAAAACTGACAAATTTTTTCTTGGAACATAAACAAATTATTAGGAAGGATATAACTATTTTTAAAACGTTTCATGTATAAAAGATTAGAAAAACTTGCACAAAATTTACTGGATCAAGAATACATTGCAATGTCAATATCAGAATACATTGCAAAGTATTTTTGATCCAAGTGAAATTTGGATAAGTTTTTTTTCTAATTTAATGAATTGTTTTAAAAGAATGTAAATATACTTAACTGAAACCTTTTTCTCAGACTGAACACTCGAAAAAAAAAAACTCAAAATAAAATTAGCAAATTGACCTTTAACAGCTAAACTCCCAAGCTGGAGAAAAAGGGGGAATTTCCATACAAATTCCCCCTTCTTCTCGAGCTTGGGAGTTTAGGTGTTAAAAAATCTCAAAACTTGAACTTATTTTGAATGCCAGAGCAAAATATGATATTTTCTATGAAAATATATAATTTTTTCAGTAAATTGAAAATCCCAAGTTTTAAAAATGTTTGGGAATATTTCCGGTATTTGAAATGTTCCTGAGGCAAGAACCTGTCACAATACGGGTGAGCCCAACACACAGTGGGCGAAATTGGACCCAAAATCAGACTTATTGATCGCGGCTGGTTCCCTGGTACGAAAACTAGTGTTTTTTTATGTAAAAAAAAAATACGAGGAATCGATAATATTTATATATTTTTTTTTGACGGTAAAACGTTAGAAGCCAACAAATGTGCTATATTTTTCTTGTAGAACAGTGTTAAAGGAAGTTAAAGAAAGATTAATAAAAATATCGATTAACCGCTGACGATCTTTGAGAGTTCTGGAGAGATAATATTCATCGTGACCACTTCTTATGCCCGTCAAACAGAAAAGTTTGCTGGTAAAAAATAATTTTGAAATATTGTCATCGCCTGTTAGTAATCAAATTTATTTAAAAAAAGTTGAGATCGATTTTTCTCTTGAAAATCTTGAATTTAAATTTATAAACATACAATTTACCATTATTTTACGTATGAGAGGAGAGTGGCTCGTTCTCTTTAAAGTTTCCCTCTCAATTATTGATTAGTGGAATTCTTTGTTGAAGATTTTTTCATCACTGATGTCAAAAATTGATTTTCCAAAAGTTGACTGTATCATCATGGTAATTCAAATGTCATAAAACATTCACTATACTTCCGATTTAATTATTCAGCTTTTTGTTTTCTATCAGAGCTTTATCTTTGAACTGGAAATAGTAACCCCTGTCAAATGCATTTATTTCATCAGAAACAACCTCTTTTCTAGTTTCACGGTTATCAAATTTCAACCCTCCAAGAGAAACAAAAAAATATATATAAAAATCCCCATCCACCAACCTGTTGACTCTGCAAGTAAGCCTGCACGTCCTGTGGCGAGTAATATTGCTGCTGCTGCTGTTGAAGTCTCTGCTGTTGTGCGGCTAGCCTAATGTTAGGATTGATGTAGTTCTCCTGAACGGTCTGGTACTGTTGCTGTTGTGGCTGCTGCTGCTGCTGCTGCTGTGGATGCCCCCCACTGTACTGGGACACAAAACGACTGAACTGGGGCTGTTGGGACGCCTGCTGCTGTTGGTAGTACGCGGAAGGGTCGGCAGCTTGTTGGGGGTAGGTTTGGGGCAGTTGCTGTTTAAACAGAAAGAGAGAGAGAAAATGAATCAAATGAGATGATGCAACGAATGATGAATTTTGGCGGAAACAAGAAAAAGAACAAAGATGCTAATGAAGTTGCAACCAGTAGAGTGCACTACGTTGTAATTTGAAAAATTTTAATCAAGGGATTTTTTGGTGGGAATTTTTTTAAACATAAATGGTTTTATGTTTAAAAAATTTCCTTCCGCAATCTTGACTAAATTAACGCTCAACCCTGCCTCTAGACGGGCTCTGTATTCACCAAATATCAATTTTTTACCCAGTTTTATAAGCATTTCCAGGTAGAACTATATTTTTTAAATCTTGTAATTTGTGGATAAGATGAGAAATACAATATTTGAGGTAGTTCTGGACTCATTGAATTTGGAATTAATGAAAAAACTTCAGCTCACGGCGGGGTTCGATCCCCTGTCCTTAGGATTGGCAAGCAAAATGCTTTCCACTTTACCGTGGAGCATTAGTAGCTTTAGTAGGACTTAGACTGATATAGTTGAATCCAAGAAACGGACGAGAATAAAGTTGAAAGCAAGTTGAATATCAGAACATACAAGAATGCATTGCATTGCATGCATGCAGGCGCTTTTGAAATGAACCTACATTACCTCGCTATAAATAGCCTGGGCGACTGCTAGAATTCATCCAATAAGAGATGAGAAGAATTGAAAGCATTCCCACGGCGTGTTTTCTAGAACAACCTTATCAGGAAAAAATAGTCATCGCTACTTTAAAATGTGTCTTATAGGAAATTTTCTCAGCTTTCCAATGCTTCTAAGAGCGAAATGTTTCATCGGGAAATTTCTGAGATATCTCTATTTTAAGTTTTTTTGTTTTAGGGGGAGAGGGGGTAATATGCACCCCCGGGGCAAAATGCACCCCCTGCTTTTCTCGGTATTTGGAAGAATTTTCCGGGGAAAAATTAAGGAAATTGGAAGCTTAACATTGCTAAACCATGCTGGAAAAATTTGAGCATCGCAGTATAAAAACAGCTCAAGTTATTTGCAAAACTTTAAAATGTTGTGTTTTCATCTAATTTTCATTGAACTTTCATTATGATTTTTGGACAATATAAAATGCATTTATTGATATTGTAAGTGTTGAGGTATATAATTTTTGCCATAATCTTCATTATTCTATAGATAGATGAGTCCAAAAACATCAAAAAATGCATTTTTAATTAAATTTTCTGCAAAAAGCGTGATCGGGGCAAAATGCACCGCTGTGAAGCTCCTTTGTAAAAACAGCGGTGTCATCTAGTGGCGACTAGTGAAAACTGCTTTTACCCGGTGCATTTTGCCCCATGTTGTGGTGCATTTTGCCCCGTTGTTGTAGTGCATTTTGCCCCAATGTTGCGGTGCATATTGCCCCGCATGGTTGTTTGAAATGATTCAAAAATGTTTTTAGAAATTTGATATTTTCGAACAATTTTGAGGTTTTTTAAGACTTTTTTCACATGGATGACGAAGAATAATAGTTGTTTTAGAACATCGAACAAAATTCTTCCACAGTAATGCTGTAATGGTTGAGAAATCACAGTTTTCCCTTAGGGGGTGCATATTACCCCTTCTCCCCCTAAATTCCTTTATTATTTATTGGAAACTTTATACTAACAGTTCGGAAAACTTATCAAATGATGTGTTTCATGTGTCATTTACTCATCAAAATGTTTTGATGAGTAAGACAAGAAACAACTTTGTAGAATGTTGCAAACCGCTAAACATTTTGAAAATTATGTTTTGTCTATGTTTTTGAACATATAAGATTTATTCAGAAATTAAAATCATAAAACAGTGTAAAATATATTTTTTACAAGAATTATTCGATAATTACATATTTTTTGTGTACAAATATCACGTGTCTACTCTGATTTAGCTTGTTCAACCGAAACTTTGGCAGGTTTGTGATTGTTAATGGTATTATTGAATTTTAATGAATAAATTTGATATTTTCTTAAGCAAACATTAACCAGAAACATAAATATAAATATGATTTAAAATCGAAAATGTACTACATATTACTGTTGCAAGCTTCAAAAGTCATATTATCATGAGTATAAAATAAAGACAAAATTTTATAAAATGTTTTCTGTTGAAAATGCACTTAAAAGTAGCTCGAGTCTTCCAATTCAGAATGATGAAAACACCGTCACAAACATTTTTTTTTTCGGACAAAAATTTTATAATATTTTTACAAAAAACAGAAACTTTCTTTCCAAACTATTTAAACAAAAATCAAGAAATATATTTTTTTAAAGATGAGATTGTAGATGAGAGTCTTATAAACTTCTAAAATATTGCTAGTTCCTTGATCATTTAATACAACAAAAAAACTAAAACAATCATTTCATACTAATGAAAAGTATTTGACCTAAAGCTAGCAACAGTAATTTCCAGTTTAATTTCGAGTATTAAACATGTTCTGTATCCATGCAACTGGTTAGTGTTTGATTAAGGAATTATGATATTTATTCATAAAAATCTTGTAATACCCTATCAATCTCAAACCTGTAGAAATTTCGATTGTATCAGCTAATTCCAAGCTGAATCAGAACAGACCGGTGTTATTTGTACACAACAATTATGTTATAATCTATTTGTTCTTGTAAAAATAATATTTTAATGCGGTTTTATGATTTTAATATTTGAATAAATCCCACATATTCAAAAATTCGATTAAAACTTAATTTTCATAATGTTTAGCGGTTTGCAACCTTCTACAAAGTTGTTTATTGTCTTATTTTGCACATTTTGATGAGTGACACATGAAACACATCATTTGACAAGTTTCCTGGACTGTTATTTAAAAGTTTCCAATAAATGATTAAGGTTTTTAAAAGAAAAAACTTAAAATAGAGATATCTCAGAAATTTCCCGATGAATTATTTCGCTCTTAGAAGCATTGGAAAGCTGAGAAAATTTCCTATAAGACACTTTTGAAAGTAGCGATGACTATTTTTTCTCCTTAAGGTTGCCCAGAAAACACGCCGTGTTCCCATTAGAAATGAGAACACACGAAGAATTCGAACAACAATGCCAACGGTCGTTACCACTCGCCTAGGGTGGCTCCTCAGACCATTCACCTTCCCAAAAACCGTCCAACTCCAAGCGAAACTTACTTGAGGATACCGTGGAGATTTTCCCTTAATACTCTTAAAAAAGTGGAGCATCAACACTTCCCGTCTTCCAATTCCCTTTCCTTGTCCCTGGTGCGTGGTGGAGATGGGAGCGGCCGGCAATGGACGGCTGCCATGGTGGTGAGAATCTGGTTCAGGTGGAATTGGTTCTATTCCCAATTATCGATTCCTAGGCAACTTGGGCTTAGACAATCATCACATCACATGGCGAAAATCCAGTCTGCAATCCGCTAAAATCACCGTCTCCTAGCGAAGCGAAGCGAAGCGAAGCGAAGATGAGAAATACAATATTTGTTTCGACCCTATTACACAGTAAAAAAAAATCATGGTAATATTTCATCTGAGCAATTCTTTGAGATTTCGGTCATTCGAATTTTTGGAATTTTTTTAATCCGCCTGAAACTTTTTTGGTGCCTTTGGTTTGCCTAAAGAAGCCATTTTGCATCATTAGTTTGTCCATATAATTTTTCATACAAATTTGGCAGATGGCCATACAAAAATGATTTATGAAAATTCAAAAATCAGTATCTTTGGAAGGAATTTTTTGATCGATTTGGTGTCTTCGGCAAAGTTGTAGGTATGGTTAAGGACTACACTGGAAATTTTTTTGTGATTTTTTATTTTACTTTTTGTCACTCAAACTTGTTTTGCAAAGAAACACTGTTTTTATTTTTTTTCATTTTCTGATATGTTTTAGAGGACATCAAATGCCATCTTTTCAGAAATTTTCAGAATGGACAAAAAATCTTTGACCGAGTTATGATTTTTTGAGATATTGCCATGTAAAGATTTAAAAACAGGAAAATTGATGTTTACTAAGTCTCACCCAAACAACCCACCATTTTTTAATGTCGATATCTCAACAACTATTGGTCAGATTTTCAATGTTAAAATATGAAACATTCGTGAAATTTTCTGATCTTTTCGAAAAAAATATTTAAAAAAATTTAAGTCAAGACTAACATTTTTAAAGGGCATAATATTGAATGTTTTGCTCTTTTGAAATATTTTTTTCGAAAAGATCAAAAAATTTCACGAATGTTTCACATTTTAACATTGAAAATCTGACTAATAGTTGCTGAGATATCGACATTAGAAAATCGTGGGTTGTTTGGGTGAGACTTAGTAAACATCAATTTTAGTAAACATCAATTTTGCAAACATGGGCACTAATTTAAAAAAAATGAAAAACTGTTAATTTTTTTTTTGGTTATAACTTGAAAACGGTGCACTTTTTCAAAATTTCGCTAAAGTACTTTTTAATTTCAAATTTGATTTTACATCGAAAAATTAAATTGTAAAATTTTTGCGACTATTATTTCATTTTTTTTTAATCCGTATTGATTCAAAAGTTCATAACTTGGTCAAAGATTTTTTCCCCATTCTGGAAATTTCAGAAAAGATGGCATTTGATGTCCTTTAAAACATATCAGAAAATGCAAAAAAATAAATAAACTAGGCTTGTTATTTCAATTATTATATGTTTTTTTTGAATTTTTTTTATCAATTTCTCATAAATTTCTCATTCATTTCAATTTCCTGATTTTTGAATATTCTTAAATTTTAAAGGGTTCTTGAGGAAGCAAAAAAAATTTTATGTCAAACAACATTGTTTTGAATGATGGTTTACATGCCAAATGAAAGATGTGTAGACAAATACCCGCTTGAAATTGTGATTTTTTGGAATTTTTCATCAAAACACCCTCAGAGGGTCCACTGTAGGAAAGGGGTCCACTAATGGATAACGTACCGTACTCAAAATTCCCAAAAAACGTTTATTTCGTCGAAAAATTAATACAAAAATAGTTTCAAAAATTCTGTCATTTTTCGTTACTCAACTGTAAAAAAATTGGGACTATGACTATGGGAAATTTAATGTAGGGGAAGGTGGGGCAAGACGACCATATAGGGCAAGAGGAACAATCGATCGTACGGCCGTAATTTTTACAATTGTGATTATTTCCAGTAGGAGGAATTGTTGCTAGCAATGCAATTAGCTGATTCTACTACTACGTAACCGCCAAAACGACGTAAACGCCACGGGGCATAAGATTTAATTAAGTTTTTTTCAAAACCTTTGTTTTCTTATAATATTTGGAAAGTACAAAATAAGGCTCAGGGTTCGTTTAAGGCTCATTTCATCAAAATGCTATTTTCCTAGATCAGTAGTGCCCCTACCAATGACTTGCACCTATTATAAAGTATGGTTTAACCTTTGGTTATTTTTGTTGAGAGCTTTAAAATATGGATTTTTAATATGGAAAAAAAATACGATTGCTACAAAAACATATTTTATTGGGAAATAAATACATAAAAGTACTTAAAACTGATAAACAATTGTTAAAAAATTGTCCATACAAAATATTGTGATATTATGAAAATTTACAATTTATCATCTTAGTAATTTTTTTTTCGTAAAACCAATCAAATTTTTAGTAAAATATTATAATTTAATATTAAAAATTTATTAAACGTTTCAAATACATTCTAATCTGATGTATCTAAGTGATAACAGTTCAATTTTTAGCAAATCAACATGTTGTTTTATGCCTTGTTCCTCTTGCCCCAACGGGTTGTTCGTCTTGCCCCACTAGTTGAGTAGAACGTACGGAAAATCAAAAGCTTTAAAATCGATTTTTTACATTAAAAAAAGGGGTTTTTTTTAAACTTGTTCTATCAAATAAGACCTGGAATAAGATGATTTAAAAAAAATCCGACAGATTTTTTAACGTTTTTAATGGGTTATAACGAGCATTTCCTTAGCTTGTTACACTTGCCCCAGTTTCCCCTACTTTTCGAATCTGCAATAACCCAGAATAGAGAGCCTGGAGCTTATTAGAGAATGGACATCTTAAAATACTGAAACTGGCACCACTACATGCACATCAGTCAAAATAGCTTGCAGCACTGCAATTGTCAAAGCACCTGCGTGACTCTTTTCAGATTCTCTTTTGATCAGTCAATTGAACCAAAACAAACTGAGTTTAAACATAGTTTATGGTTGGTGTAAATCTAAAATAAGATGCTGCGTTTGCAAAAATTTCCAAAAAAAAATTCCCACGAAGTTGTTAGCGCCCGAAACTGACCATTTTTGAGCGGCATTAACACGCAAAGACATAATGAGTTTACGAATCAAATCAAAATAAAAATTGAAAAAGAAAATTTAAATTGTTTTGTTTTCAATTTGTGTTTTGCACATTTTCGAATAAAATATAAATCACCCAAATTACAATACTTCCCATCGATTGAACGCCAACTGAAATTTCATCTGCTCGATTGGTACCTCCGTTTGACAGTTCTCGTGCTTCGATTGGTACTTTTGTTTTGAGTTGCCGTTCTCTAATAAGCTCCAGGCTCTCTAACCCAGAAGGGTAATTTCTAGAGTTTTTTTTTAAATGTCTCATAATCTATTGTGTTTCATATGTTTATAGAATCTATTCAAAAACAAAAAAAAAGAAAAACTCTAGATTTTATCATTTGGAACAAAAATTTTCATTTTTAGACTTCGTGATTTTTATAATTTTGCAGGGCAATTTTTTGTGTGTGTAACAATGATCTACAAAATTGTAAAGCAGACAATTGGGTACTAAAGCCCTATGTAAATTTTTATGTACAACGGTAAAAAACACCATTAAAAACCATTTCTGATCACTTTTTTTCATTTTAATGCAAAAATAAATTTTGACAAGACAACATTTTTTCGATGGATCAACTATGGTTCCCTTGGAACGAGCTGTCAAGTAGGAGCTTTTCTGTCAAGAAGGACCGCGAGGTTAATTTTTCAAAATTGATTTAAAAATCAATTTTAAACTCTTTGTGGTCGTACGAAGGGTCATTGTACTCAGAATAATAAGCTTTATCGCTGTAAACAATAAAATCAGCAATCTAAGCTTCATTTTAGGACCCAATTACTTGTAACTAGTAAAGTAACTTTTTCAAAACACTTACGAGATATGAAAATTTGATGGTTGAAAATTGCATCTTTGCCAATGTAATTTCATATCCTGTTTCATTGAACCAAACAAAATAAGAATTAAAAACATGCACTTTTCAGGTAATGGAAAAAATAGAGTGTTTTCAGTCTGAAAGTAGCTTAACAGCAAAAAGCAATGCTAAAATAACACACAAAAAATGAACACCGAAAATTGACAGCGCACAACTTTTTATGGCATCCGCCATTATGGCTGCGAGGGGAGTGCGGGGTGGGGGAAAGAACCTCCCACACCCTTTCGGAAGCCATTACCAGTAAATAACAGCGCATTTTGCTGCGCAAACAACCTGCTGCGAGAGCTCGCTTTCGTTTTCGTTCACTTCCGAGACTGAACTCTGAAAGCAAAGTTCGGGCGCACAATTTTTATAGCGTAAAGTACCTAGGGTGCAGAGCAGTGCTGCCATCCCTCGGCACACTCGTTTGTCGCAGCAGTTTGTCGGGTTCTGCGGTAGAGGTGTGTCCCTCCCTCGACCGGGTGTTGTTTATTGGCACTATTTTGCCACTTGTCCCGTTCCTCCCCTTTTTGGGGACGGGAGGAGTTTCTCGTTAGGGAACTTTTCGGGGGAAGACTTGGAAACTGAAATTTCTCCTGTTGTCAACGAACTTGGGATTGAGACCCTTAGCTTGAAGTGTTCAAACTTTGGGATTTGTTGAATTGCTGGACACTTTGGAAGCTAAGGGACAGTCAAAAGTATCATTTCAATAGAAACTCAAGTGTATTTCTTCTGTGTATTGAAAAAATGTCACCAAGTTATCCTTGGAATGTCATAAGCTGGCACTTCTTGGAGTTATTTTGTCTTTTTAATTTATTTAAGTTCCAAACCTTTTCATAGAGTCTATTTGTCATCTTAAAATTTGGCAAAAAAAAACAAACTTACAGCATATTGCGGGCTCTGAGCCGTTTGCGGCTGCTGCTGTTGGGCGGCCAGGAGATGGCCCTGCTGGCCGTTGAAGTACCGCGTGAAGGACTGCTGGAAGCCCGGCGTCCGGATCTGGAAGCTGTTCTGGGAGGCGTCGTTGTGGAAGGACAGCTGGGCGGACGCCAGCGTGGCCAGCAGCGCGACGGCGAGGAAGGTGCGCATGGTGACTGAGGAATAGATATTGTTGTCAAAAATTATGTTGAAAATTGTGTAATAAATACATGACTATATTTTTCAAATACTTGAAAAAAATCAACCAAAGACAACTTCAATTCTAGCAAAGACAAAATATTAAACATATTATTGCAAGTTCAAACTTTGAAAATATCTACACAATTCAGATGTGAACGGAAATTTAAAATTGAAACTCATCTCTCATAAAAAAGCAACTTTTTACACTTTTGACATGATTAGGGGAGAGTGGGTAGACTTGATCCTCGGGGACACTTGATCCCAAGCCTGTATCTCGCCAGCATGCGGGTAAAACAATTAGCTTTGTTCTAGAAAGTTGTGCGCAATTAACTAAAACTCATTGTAGAAAACAAAGAAAAAAATTAAAAAAAAATGTTTAGATTGAGTTACACACATTTTTCTAAAACGAGCTGCAAAAAACTTCCAAGAGATCTTTTTTTCTTTTTTTGATATGCATAGAAAACACTAAAAAATTATTCAAAAAAATATTTTTCATATATGAATTGTTTGATGAACTTATCAACTCCAAAACCCTTACGCATTTGATGTTAAATTTATCGTCATACTATTTTTACAATCAATTGTTTAAAAAAGTGCGTTTAGGGAGACTTGATCCCTGCATTTTTACAGTCACTGGAATCAGCCTCAAGATTAATTAATTGGGCTGGGTTTTCATACATAGTTTCCTTTAGTATAGTTGTACATAACTTACTGCAGTTTGAACCTTTTTTCAAAAGTTTTGTAAACAAAAATTTCCAGCTTTTGTAAACATGCTTAATTTTTGTCTAAAAAATAATATTTTAAGTTTTTTAATATTTTACATACTAAACTTGTTATATTTTGAACACAAACGTACAGGTTTTTATGTGAAATTGCTGTAACTTATAGAAAATTAAAAGTTTGGATGAATAAGAAACATTTTGCTTAAGATTTCTTCAAAATGTTGAAAGGGGGATCAAGTTACCCCTAACATTTTTGAAATGCCGGTTTCAAATATTTTTTTAAAACGCTTGGCATGATTCGAAGAGTTCATCTGATGAAATACCCTTATTAGCCAAACATAGATGGATGTTTAAGCTTTCAAATTCATGCAAAAAGTTTATAGTTTTGTGAGAAATTGACAGAGTTATGTGCGATACAAAAAAAGGGGATCAAGTCTCCCCACTCTCCCCTAACTGAATCTTATGAGCAATTCCCTACATTTTCGCAAATCCACTTTGAATTGGATTTTTTTAATTTCATATTTTTTTTATTGCAAAAAAAGCTCATTCTGCATACCAGTATCCATATAAAAGTGAGAATCCAAAAATAATTCAAAATGAAAATGCACTAATAATTTAAAAAAAAAATAAAATCTTGATTGAACTATTTTTTAAGTTCCCCAAAAAATCGGGAACATAAATAATAATTATTAGCTAAAATTGAAATTATCCTTGAAAATAGCTGTAAAATCAATTGTAAACACTTTAAGATATGTGTAAATTTTTCAAAAAAAAATAATTTTTGGACCAGAGATCGACTCACCAAAAGACGTGTCAGACCCGAGAAACAAAAAAAAATTAAAGTACGAATTTTAAACACATAATTTCTAATAATTTATCTAAATTCTCCAAATAAAATAGTACCTTTAATTGTTTATAATTAGGATTAGTGAATTTTCACTATTTCGCGGACAGCGTGAAATAAAGGATTTTTGGAAATCGATGCATAAAAAAACAAATTTTCGAAATATTATGTACTTTTTGCCTAAAATTGAAAAAAAAATATTTAAGGGTGCACAGCAACGAAAGAAGTTGTTGTCTTCTTATTCCAGAATTGTTAAACTTACGGACCCAATCCTGCAACAACGGGATTGTCAAATTAGTCAAACTTTGTTGTAAATTACTTTGTGGACAGTACCTTAGGGGATGAATAAAAAATATATCGGACACATTCCGCCGTGACGTTGCAACGCTTTGACTTTTCTTTTTTCAGTATTTCGCCTGTAACTCAAAAAATACATAAAAAAAGGTATATATGTTATTACTGATTCGGAAAGGGCGTTAATTTTCCTATAAGAAGCAGTGTTGAAACATCATTTTAGGCAAATATTTTATTTTTGAGAGGGGAATATGTAGCGTGACGTTGCAACGCGTGACTTTTTCTCAATCCTGACCCAATTTATGTTTTGCCATTAACTCTGCTCTGTTAAACGGCAAATTTTGAGTTCTTCTTCCATTTTTAATGTAAAATTGACCAACAAATCGAATGTTAGTTTTTTCATTAGTTTTTCGAAAAAATCAAACCTCGATTTTTAAAGACCACTTACATTTCGTGACGTTGCAACGCTCTGTTTTTGAAAACAGGGTTTTTCGTTGCGTTGCAACGTCACGAAATTTTAGTTTCAAAATAAATCATAGTTTTTGTTAGTTTGAACAACTTTAGGTTTAGATTTTATTATAAGACATTATTACACAGTACAAGGACATGTGAATTGACTGGCCCGCCCATGTAAGACCCCCTCCCCCCTCCCCCTATACCGCTTTCACAGTAGCAGTACGATTAGCAGTTTTCCAATGCGTTTCAAAGTAAAAATAAATATTTGTATTATTCCATTATCACGAAGGACCCCCCCCCCCCTCTCCCCTCCTCTATCCATGTAATGGGACATCCATGCATTATGTAACGGGGTAATATCAAGGGGGGTCCAAAATGTATACAAAAAAAAAGTATCGAAAATGTATTACCAGGGGGTGGAGGGGGTCTAAAAATATAAATGTTTTGTTACGTAATGCAAGCACGCTCCCTTAATATTTTAATGGTTTTGAGCAATTTACAAAACACGTGGAAGTTTTAGAAGGGAGGAGGAGCTTCAAGTTTTCAGGAGGGCTGAAATTTATGAATAAAGTGCCCATATCGTTTGTTGATGGCCCCTAAGGGGTGATCTGCAAACAACGTAACTTATTTTGTTGACTTTTGTGCTTTTTAAATAAAATTTGAGGAAATAATAAAACGTTCGTGAGGAAATAATAAAACTGTTTACCTGCGCAACATAACATATTTAATTGCGAACAACTAAACGATGCATACAACTTATTTAGGTAAGGGTTCGTCCAACAACAAAGTGACAAAACAATCGAATCACGTGATTTTTATTGTTTAGTGAATTTTACTGTAATTTGGCCTAGGTAAGGTTGTGGGATAAAAAAATCGTTGCGTTGTATTAGAATGAACCCTCGCGTAAATCAGTTTATCATAAAGGGGCCATTCAGTTACCACGTGATTACTTTTAAGAAAGTTTAAGAATTTTTACCCCTGGTCTATCGGTCTATTTTGATTTGTTCAACAAGTTTCATAAAATACCTACTTTTATTCGAGTTGCATACAAACTTAAGTAACGGAATTTGTGAATGACCCATGTACAATTCTTCTGTAAATATGCTCGGAAACATTATATAAAAAATATATAATATTAAGTATTCTTTTATTTTCAATAACCAACTACGCATACACCTTTTTTGCCATGTGACTAATATGATTTAAAATTTCGTGACGTTGCAAAGCAAACTTAAACCTGTTGTAACTTCGGATCTAGACAACCAATGTAGTCGCTCTAGGTTGCATTTGAAAGCTCTTTCCAAGTACAAAGAACATCCAAAATATCAAAATGATTGAATGTTTAGTTTTCTGTTGGCATAAACAACTGTCCCTTTTTCGTGACGTTGCAACGCAAAAAAATGGTAAACTTACACTAGTTTGAAAAAATACTTAACTTAAGATGAAATACAAACCCATGACATTTCCGTTTAGTACAACTAAAAACCTACAAAATGCAATCAAAAGAATAATTTTTGGATTTTATTTCGCCGAAAACCAGGAGTTTTTAGAAAAATGTTTTAAAATGATGATTTTATCACGAATTGATGCATAACTTAGCCAACTTGTACAAAATGATATTCAAATGATCAATTAATGAAAACCATGATTTTTGACGCTTCAAGTTGTCTAGAATCGAGGAAAAATATCCAAATAGCTCATACACGCTTTTCAAAAATTCATCCCAAGGTGTACATTGCCGGAGAATGTGTCATCGATATTACCCGTAGTTTTTAAGACACTAAAATGTCTGTATCAAAAATAAGGGTGCAAAAGCTCTGGTTGATGTGCACCGTTAAAGTTGATATTTTCTGTTTTATTTTTCATTTTCAGTAACGAAATAATGTTTTTTTTTCTAATTACTTTGAAATATTTTGTGAAAATGATTGTGTTGGGTTAAAAACATTTGAAATTGTACTAAAATTTCCATGTTCAGTTCGGCAAAGCGTTCTTTCCGTCATATTTTTCGTGAAAAATCATTTTTTGAAAACTAATGAAAGTTTTTCATTTACTATAGGTTAATTCCTTGAAAGACCAATATGGTTACCATAGATAGAATTCTGGTAGAAAATTGAAGTTTCTAACTCGGTTTATTCCAGATTAAATATATTCTATAGTCTTCAAAATCAGCCCTTCTGGATCATTTAAGTTTTTTTTCCAAGTCTCGTGAAATTTACACGAAATTTAATAATTTGATATGTTGGTCCCCGTGAAAACAGGAAATTTTCAGCTTGAAAAATCACTTAGGCGTCATCCATAAAGTATGTCACGCTAAAATCGGCCAAAATTTACCCCCCCCCCCCCCCCAACCATCTTGTTTTTTGTGACAGAAATCTCAATATATTTTTTTTAAATCTGATGATTTAGGCATATTAAATCTATTATCAAAAACTCTGTTTCTTAAAGCCTTGAATCGTGTTTGATTTATGAGTAAAGTTTATCATATAAATATATTTTTTTTTTTAGCTATATTTTGAGACTGAATTTTCAGCATTCAAAAAATAGTCTAGGCTGACGTCACAGTCTCACGAACCCCCCCTGTCCCCCTTGTCACACTTGCGACAACCCCCATCCCCCCCACCCCCCTAGAGCGTGACGTACTTTGTGGATGACGCCTTAGCTTGGATGGTTATTATATAATTAAGCATACTAAAATCATAACGGTTGTTTCACATTAGATTTTATAGGTTATTTTTCATGATCTGTGAAATTTCCGTGAAAATTGCATTTTTTTAATTTCACTAAGCCTATTTATATTTTTTTTTTTGTTTTAAATGTTCAAGTTATTTTAAATGTGATTGGGGCCTACCTAAGAAAAAAAAATGATCTCCCAACATATTTGGCAATAATTACGAAAGTGACAATGAGTTGTGACAGTGTTGCCAGATTTTTAAAGTATTTGACTCGTTGTAAATGTAAATGGAAAATGACGGATCTGGACATAGTTTTCATACAGTTGAGTGTGATCCGGCTTTAAACGTAGACTTAAATAACAATAAAGTGGTCACAACTTGAGACAGAGTTGCCAGATCACCGCGTGTTTTTTTTCATATTTTTTCCCAAAAATCTTTTTTTTTGTAAAAAAATCCTAAATTTGCCAAAAAAAATTAGACCGTCATACAAATATGTACACTTTTTCTGTCTGCTCTTATATTCAAAACTGTGTTGCTAACTCATAACTTGGATTTGAGTAAATTCTGGGCAGCAACTTCAAATTTGAGGAAGTTTCCTTCTTGATAAAGTTTATTTGAAACTGACGATTTAAAAAAATCCATATAGATCAATTTCATTTTTTTGTTACATCTGAATGAGAACTCAGGGTAATCAGTGCGAATATTCTTCAACTTCGTGAACTGTTCCACAATTTATTTCCGCACGTATTCATGTCACGTTATATCCAGCTTATAAAAATCCCGAAACATCCTCGATAATGAGCACTTTTCACAGTTTGCATCCCCACCGGCAATCGTAATTTAAAATGAAAATCCCAGCCCGATTCACTCACTTTGCACTTTCTTTTCGGGACTCAGCTTATCAGCTTTAATTCCAACCGGATGAAATGCAGCTTCAACTTCACGTTTCACCCTACTAGCACTACCTTCAGGAAATCCTTTGTATCGCTTTAGGCCCACCACGAACCACAACTGAAACCGAACTAAGCCGCAGCTCAGTTTAGCCTAAACGGTTAAATAAGTTCCACAATCACCCACCACCACCACCCCCATTTGTGCCGCTCAGACAAAAGTAAACCATTTTGGTTTGGGTTTCACCGGAGGGGTTAAATCCTACCACCCGCCACTCGTGGCTCCACTTCTTCTTGAAGGGGTGAATTTTGAATTGTGGGTGGTGAAATTTCACGAGCCGTCAAGGGGTCACGTTGTGGTGGATTGTGGAACATTTTCGGTGAATTTTGACATTCCTGGAAAAAAATCCACCGAATTTTTTGGTACAGCTTTATTTTTTTTGTTTTTGTATTGGCTTTTCCATTGTTGACCGATTCTTCGGTTCCTTTTCAAAAAAAATCCAGCGTTTTTTTTCAGCGTTTTGGCTGTTGTGGCACAATGAAAAAAGAAACCCCCCAATTTTTTTAACATATCTGGAATATCCAACACCTGATACGAATCGTGACAGTTCGCCGAAAATGTTCCCCAAGTCGTCAAAATATGTCGATTTTCCTACAAAGAAATGTCATGTTAAATGAGCAGTATTGTACCTGTGCTTTTCCTGCAACATCGTAATACTGGACTTTTAAAAGGCTCACCAAAACAACCGCTACAGTTTTGCCAGTTTAATTTTGTTTAACCTTTGCTCTTCTACACATATTAATAAATGAATCTTTTGCTCCTTGGACTGACCCGAGCAGACGGAAATAACCTGGGAATAAAATTGTTTGATGTTTGAAAATACTAGGCCAATAACATTTTATGTTATTTATAACAAGATTTGTTATTCGTCGTTATGATTTTTTTGTTATTGGATTGTTATTGTTATAACAGACTAATAACATTTTTAGCTATTCTTCCAACAAATCTCTGTTATTATTTTTTGTTATTTTGACAACTAATCCGATCATTCCAATAACAGTTGACGGTATTCTTCCATAACAAAAATTGTTATTCCAAAGTTGTTTTGGCTGTCAACCAATATCAGACCAATAACAAATTTTGTTATGATAACATAAACTGTTATTAAACCCTTATGAAAAAATGGATTTTTCAAGAAGATTCCAAAACACTTTCTGTTATTTTAACAGTATTTCTTATTGAAATGGCATGAATTTTGTTATTACCGTCTGCCCGGGGAACGAATTGGTTGAAATTTGACTTTTTGCCAACCATTTCTTTGCGTGACGGGACAACGAAAGGAGCAGATTTATGAAGAAAAAAAAACTCCTCTCCCATTCAATGGATTGCAGACCTTATTCGGTACATATTTTGGGGGTTTGATGTAAGAAAACGTATTGAAAGCACTTTGCAACTGTTGAATCATAATAAAAATAAAATCTTTCGTTTAAAAAATCATTGAAAAAAGGTGACATTTTGGTGAAGCTTCGCTAAGATTCGGTCTATTGCAGTCATTTCATCCATGCCTGTCCGTTCAATGATGCATTCAAGTTGAAATATTTTTAATTGTTGTTGACTGTTTTAAAAAGCTGAATCTCATCACGTAAATATCATTTGAAAACCTTGTTTTTACTATTTTTTTGCTTTTAAAGTGTTGTACTCAGCTGGTGAAACCTAACCTTACACGGAGAGACCGGCCAGGGCAAATCTAAGAAAATCTTGGTTAATTTAACTAAAAGTATGGGTCAATTCTTTACACAGATTTTTTTCAACAATCGATTGTCGATTTTGTTAACCCGAAATTGCTGACCACCAGCAACTAAAAATTACAAAAAAAGTAGTTGGAATTGCCATTTTTGTTGGTTAAATGGCCGAAAAAAATTTCTAGCAGTCGACTGCTATAATATTTTTTTGAGAAAATTTACTAAAAATTTGTTGTTTTCAGCTGAAATAATGTGGAATATTCCGTAAAAAACAGGCTGGACCATATTTTTCAACTATTTTTCAGCAATTTTTTTGGTGTATCTACCGTAATATTTTTTGCATGCTGTGAATTATTAGGGTTTATAACAAAACATTGCTTAATTAAACAAAATCAATGTTAGTGTCGATATATATTTTCTTTTAATATCTAACGATACAGGCTGGGCTGAATTTTTAGCTATATTTTCAACTAATGTCTTACTCGTATACACAAAAATATTCGTACATGTAATCAATAATCAGCTGTTTCAGCAATATTTTTTATTGAATTTGCAGTAAATTTTGTGATACTGCCTCGTAAACAAATGCTGGGTGTTTTTATATTCGAATTTATTCTGGTTAAAATCTTTACTGTTTATACTAATTTTTTTCATGAAGTAATTAAATTACTGGTAATAAGTATAAGAACAAAACTTTTTTTCAAACTGTTGTTATAAAATATGTAAAGATTGTTACGGTGAATTGCGTCGGCCCATTGTAGCGACGCCGCTGAAGCAGCGCGTCATAAACAAAGCGTTGCGTAGACCGGTGACAAACGTCACGAGTGACATTCGCGACGTGTGTCTGGGGATGATTCAGCGAAGATGGATGTAAACAAAAGAAAAAGAATTTTGTTCCCGCACGAAACCGCGATGTGTGCGACATTGCGGTGCAGTTTGCTTTAATTTATTTATAATTTTGTGTTGTTAAAAATGTAAATTGAAAAGCAGATCCCAAACTATCGCTATCGTGGAGGTTTGGAACCAGCTGCTACGGGTTAGTGTTAGTACATGCACTTGAAATTAATTTATTTAAAACTTAAAACTAGTGTTAGTACTTAAAACTAAAGCTTAATCTACTATCACAGGGCAGTGACTAGTAAGAGAGCAGAGCGGGCAAGTGTGACCTGGGCCTGGCGGAAGAAGACCAATGTAAGCTTAATTATACTGACTTGTAAACATTTTTTAACCAAATAAATATAGCTTTTAGCTCGGCATGCACCCACAGAGAAACAGGGTGTCAGCTCAAAAGACTTCTTTTACTCGTCGCAACATTCTAAAAGATTGCGGTCGCCATGAACCAGGAGGAAGTCGGTTCACACTGCCAGCTATGGCTCTGGCTGGATTCGGAGTGGATGGTAAGTGGTGGTCACCAAGAGCGAGATGGCATCGTCGGTATCAACGCTGCTCTGGATCATTCTTTCATCCGACGACAAAGCCAAAAACCGTCCCAGAAGTTTCACCAGAGGAAGAAGTAGTCGTCGAAGGTCGCCAGCACAAGCGGGACATCGTCCACCTCCGGCGGAGGGCTCGTTCGAGACTGGGGAATCCTGAGGCCCGTAGGTTCCGAGTGGAGCAACCATCGGAGCGGGTACGTCGGGAACCACAGATCCGGCAAGGGCAGTAGCTGTCAGAGCGCGATGCTGAGCGGGTCAAGGTCAAGACGGAGCTGCAATTCGGGTGGAAACTTTCTGTACACGGGATCAAGAGTTGGAGGACAAGTTGGCTAGGGAAGAAAGACGATCTGCACCCGATCTCTGTTTGTCAAAGTCGGCAAAGTGTCAGTCAGACACACCGGGACAAGTCATCATTCTCGGCAGAATTACCGGGAAGAAGGTCGAAAGGTCTGTCAGGTTCGCCGGGACTAAAGTCGATGGATCCGTCAGGTGCGCCGGGATTAGTGACAAATCGTCCGTCGGGACAAAAGCCACAGAACGATGACACAGAGGATCACGAAGTGACCGTCGGTGGCACCAGCGCCAACTTCCACAAGAATCAAGCGGCTAGGATATCACCATTAGGACGACCGGAGCCGGCAAGCAATCAGCGTATGCACCAGGATTGGGAGAGAAGCGGTAAGGAGGCGGGTTCTCGTGAAGCGTCTCCAACCTCGCCATCCAAGTTGGCGTGTAACGCTGGGAAAGAAGCCGGAGACCGAACCAGGACACCCTCACACGGGTCGGGGACGTAACCGTGTACGAGTTCACCGTCAAGATGCTGCTTTGTTTCGCAATGGGTTCTAGATTGAGTATGCAATCAGAAGATTTCGGCGCGACCGTACGTACTGGTTGTGAGGAAATTCTGGGAATACCACACCTTCCTCACGGGTCGGGGAAATGTTACGGTGAATTGCGTCGGCCCATTGTAGCGACGCCGCTGAAGCAGCGCGTCATAAACAAAGCGTTGCGTAGACCGGTGACAAACGTCACGAGTGACATTCGCGACGTGTGTCTGGGGATGATTCAGCGAAGATGGATGTAAACAAAAGAAAAAGAATTTTGTTCCCGCACGAAACCGCGATGTGTGCGACATTGCGGTGCAGTTTGCTTTAATTTATTTATAATTTTGTGTTGTTAAAAATGTAAATTGAAAAGCAGATCCCAAACTATCGCTATCGTGGAGGTTTGGAACCAGCTGCTACGGGTTAGTGTTAGTACATGCACTTGAAATTAATTTATTTAAAACTTAAAACTAGTGTTAGTACTTAAAACTAAAGCTTAATCTACTATCACAGGGCAGTGACTAGTAAGAGAGCAGAGCGGGCAAGTGTGACCTGGGCCTGGCGGAAGAAGACCAATGTAAGCTTAATTATACTGACTTGTAAACATTTTTTAACCAAATAAATATAGCTTTTAGCTCGGCATGCACCCACAGAGAAACAGGGTGTCAGCTCAAAAGACTTCTTTTACTCGTCGCAACAAAGATTGATTTGAGTTTTAAACGATGACCCTGCATAAATCTAAAAAAATAACAAAAAAAAAAACATTTAAAAAATATTTTTAAAGATATTAAAAAAAGATGTTTTAATTTAACATGAATTCCTGAAAAATAGAAACCGAGCATAATTTTCACCAAGTTTTCAGCTTTTATTTTTATTATTTTGTTTAAAATTAAGAGTTGAATTCACTTACCATCATTTTGAAATCATCCGATAAGTCATCATCTGCAACGGTCTCAGATTTAGTTATTTATCTGTTGGTTGGACACAGAATTTTCACAAAGCGAACATTTTTGCTGCAAATAGACATATGAAATTTATTAGACACTTAACGGTGCACATCAACCAGAGCTTTTGCACCCAGATTTGTGTTACAGACATTTTAGTATCTTCAAAACTACGGGTACTTTCGAAATATTTTTTTATTCATCCCCTAAAGTACTGTCCACCAAGTAATTTACAGCAAAGTTTCATTAATTTTACAATCCCGTAGTTGCAGGATTGGGTTCGTAAGTTTGACAATTTTGGTATAAGAAGACAACAACTTCCTTCGTTGCTGTGCACCCTTAATAAGCAATTCATTTTTGGCTATAAACTGAAAAAAATAACGTAAGTAAATGTTGCATACATTAAAATGATGAATGCTACTTACCAAATTTATATTTTTGGCAACACAAATTCATTGCATTTGATTTAATCTTATATCATCGTACTCCGATTCCTAAAAAAAATATTTTGAGTTTTACTTACCAGTTAATTTAGCAGTCGTATTGCAACAAAATTTTCAAGATAATAATTATCTTCTTTTTTATATTTTATGTATTTTTTTTATATATTTTCCTTCATCTTTATTTTGTTGTTGTTATGTGTACGTATTTCTATCTATTTTATAATTGATGATTCTGGAAAAAATAATGGTTCATTAAGATTTTATCCGTCGTAAGCACGAAGCTTTATAATGATTCAGTTTTCTAATAAGAATCACATTAGATAAATTATTGAGCAAAAATAAACCCATACTTACTTAGATTAACCAAAATTTTGTTAAATTTGCCCGGGCTCTATCCGTGAAGAGTTGGCCCGCATCTCCCTCCTACTGTCCTCTCTTTCCTTCAAACATTCTTATAACGTGTTCAACTCACTCGCATTAGAGGTCCTCATGGCGAAGGTTGTCCTCTTGCTCTTCATAATTTATCACCTGCAAAGAAATCATCAACAAACCTACTCACCATTTCCACCCCCCCCTTATAATTAACAACACAAACTCAACAAATCGATCGCTCTCGTTCGAATCCTGACTTCAAATGACAGAGGTAAACAAACCAAAGTTCATCTTTTAAATATTCAACCAATTGTTAATTATATTCAACCAACAAAATTTTTGATTTTCCTAAAACCAAAGCTAACAGTCGAGCACGTTCATTCGAGTTCGGGAGATATGTTAGCTTCTTGCCTTTAGCATTTTCAACAAACGGGTTATTAAATTAATATTGAATTTTGGTTATTGTAACTAACCAAAATTCAGTATTAATTTAATTAAGTACGTTTTTGTTAAAATTTACGAAAGTAAAATCAACAATTTTAATTGTTAAAATTTCTGGGCACGGTCTCTCCGTGTAGATAAATCGTCCAGATAGTGCTATTTTGCCGCACGTGGATTTTTAGCTAAATTGAGTTGAAAAAGCAATATTTTATGCAGCTTTCAAGCCTTACCTTTTGACCTTCACTGATCTCGGGTCAGGGGGGGGGGGGTTAAGATTTCCAAAAAAGTGTCCACGTGGTTTATGGATGGTCCCTAAGTGAAATCCGGCTTCAAAAAAGTACATAAATAACGCTTAAGTGGTCGTTACATAAGACAAGGTAGCCAGATCTTTCGATTACCTATCCAGCGTTAGGTCGGATGGCAGATACGGACATAGTTTTCATACAGATAAGTGAGACCCGGCTTCAAAAAAGGACAGAAACATCTCTCAAGTGGTTATAACTTGAGACAGAGCTGCCAGATCTTCAAACTTGCAGACTTGTTAGAACAGTGGTCCTCACGGCACTTTTTTGCGAGAGCTGTAGAGCAGCCATTCAAGACTTAAATTTTATTGTTAATATCATGATATGCGGAGATTTTCTAAAGAGTTGACACATTGGTAGATCAAAAAAACATACAGAACATGGTTTTCCAGCGCTTATTGGTGACCACTCCATTAGAAAGTAATTTTGATAAACAAATCAAAGAAGGTTCAAACAGTGGTTCTGGACCTAAGTTACGTTGCAATATCTCAAGTCTGGCATCCTCCTAATGACATGTCCAACGATGTTTCACTGTCGTGTAACAAAAATTTGTCTAGTGTCAAATTTTCAGGGATCAGGGAGTTTTACACAAATCGAAGAGGGTTCGGGGCAACTGCTGTGTGAGCTGGCGGAGAGTGGCCCATCACTTTTCAGCACTCAAACGAGTGCTATAATGAACTTTTCAAAACTGTTATTTTTTAAAATGATTAGAAAGACATTTCGTCAATATAGAATAAAAATGCAGTTGTCATAGTAGCCAAGTCCCAGCTTCATCAAACCGGGTATGAATCTTCAAGCAATTTCAATATGGCGACTTGTATCAGAAGAAAGTGAGGCATTTTCGCTAGTTCTCACTGTTCTGTGTTCTGCGTGCACGTCCGCAAACATCGACCACACACATACTAGTACAAAGCGCCACCAAGAGGCAAAAGGTAATTACGAATATTTTTGGCACTTTCGTTACAAAACTTTTAAGTGTAGTTTGACTATCAAACGTGTAAATTGTTGCTGATTTGTTCGAAAATTTGATGAAAAATAATAAGTTTATTGCAGCACCCCTTTTGGACGGACATTTCTGTTGCCACCTTTTGGTTCCTTGGATTAGCCATGGATAATTTCACAGTGTAATAAACAGGGCAGCTACCACCACGCGGCGCCACCGATTTGGAGGAAAAAATGATACAGGTTTTTCAGACGTGTTTCAATCCCCTGATCAAACGGAAATTCATTCACAAAATTGTTCACGATTAACCCGGTCAGCATCCCACACGCGCCAACGCAATCACGCCTGCCAGTCACGTCCGGCCAGTCAACAAACTAATAGCAAATTAGATCATCCACGCGTCAGTGTTGTTGTTGTAGCAGCAGCTCCGTAGTTGAGGAGTGTCCTTCACCTACTTGGATTCGTTACCCCATCAGCAGCCTCCTTTGTTTTTTTTTGTTTTTGCATCGAATTTATTGCACACATATCCAATTGTAATCATGCGTTCGTCAACGACCCTTACGACTCAATATTGGGTAACGATTACGTTACGTTTGGTCACGTACAAAATATTGTAATTTACCGCTATTCCAATCATTTGGAGTTTCAGTGCACTCGGTGCAGCACCGAAAACAATACGTGTCAAGTGAAATGTCAAGTCAATAAATGCACAAACCTGACAATAAGTTTTGTTCGCTTGTCGCACCACACAAGTGCACACAACTGTCACTGCGATCAAGTGTGACAAATGTCGTATAAATGTTATTCCAAAAGTAAGAAGACGATACGAACCGCGGATTGCGACCGCCTCTCTGCTGCGACAGTTTGGATTGTGCACGGAATGCGTAATTAGATGGATCAAAGTTTGCTGCCCCTTGAATCAGTGTTAGGGTCAGCGGTTCAATTGTTTGACTAGTAATCGCTAACCCAATCAAAGCTCAACAGTAGAAAATCAACAATGGTCCCCTTTACCCTCGAGATTGCAACAAACTTTTGGCTGATCCGTTGAACAAGCAAGCCGGGGGAAGACAAAGTTCACGACGGATGTTGACAGCGCAGTGTTGCCAAATGAGATGCAAGATTGATTAACGACCGCTGGGTTTGCGGCACGGACTGGCAACGCTGTCACAACCGGGTCTCGGTAAAGTTGGCCCGTTTTACCGGATGAGGATGTAACTGGAAATGCGCCGTTTTATGTTTTGGGTTGTGACTTGTACTCTTGAACTCTTGGAGATCAACTGGAATTATCGGCCTTGGACACATTGACTTAACTTGTGGATTTTGATTTACGCTCTTGTTGAAGTTAAAAATTTAAAGTACTCATTCAAACTGTTGAGCTCTCAGTTTAAACATTGAATTGCTTACATTTGCACCTTGGTTTTCAAAGTAAATCCAGATTACGGTTCTCTTAAGACCCGGCGGGATCATGCTTGTGGTTGCTGGCACGAATGGAATGATGGTCCCACCGACCGGCACACTGAATATCCCAGCTGGAATGGATAATAAGAGCATCGGGGATTGCTCTGGAGGGAGCCCCTTGACGATAGAGGGCGAAACAGGAGGATGACAGCAACTGTTGCACAAGTTTGTCCTGAACACTGCAACGATGATTGGCAGAGGCACCGTAATCTATTGCTGCAGCTGATGGATATTTACCTCGGTTGTGTCGGAAAATTGTTCTAACCTCTTTTTCCAGAGAATAAACCTAATGAGAAATATGTTGTGACTCTTGATTGGAGGAAATGCGATGTGGGTGATTGTGAACAGTTGTTGGATAACATTCAATAATTTCCACTTATTCAAATATTTCTAATTGATATTAGAGAATCACTGCTCCTGGAGACAAAGGTTCACTTCAGGAACACTTCTTTATTAAAACTGTGGAGATGACGGTGGGCATCTTTATCAAAAAATAAAATCAAATTATTCGCTCTACAGCATTGCCTTGGCATTCTCGAGTGCGAGATTCCTACTCGAAACTAGGTGTCCGAAGGCTTTATTGTTAGGGCAATTGCACACCTCTTTTTACACCTAAGCTTTCATCCACCCCGGAATTCAAACTGACGACCATTGATTGTGAGTCCAACTGCCTACCAGCGACTCCACCGAGAAAGGACCCATGGAGACGACGCCTACACCTGGACTGAGCTATCGACCTAACCTCTAGGTTAGAACCGGGGCCAACATTTACTTCCCCGTCCGACGGAAGGCGAAATCAGACAAATCCGTCTCAAAATTAGCCACCGGGACCTTCTGGGATCGAACCCAGGCCGACTGGGTGAGAGGCAACCACGCTTACCCCTACACCACGGTCCCGGGCATCTTTATATGTTTGGTCAAAATGTATGTTACCTTATCTAGTCTAAGAGCCTTAGAGAAGGGAGAGAAGTGACAGATGAGTACAGACGACAGACGCGGTTCGAGAGCGCGGACAGAATAGGGACGTGACATTACATCGTGCTGCCATCTGGTTTTTTTTAAGTGCAAGAGAGGAAAAGTGCTGAGTCATCGTCTAAAAATAGACGGCGTCCTATCTCGCCCATCAAAATAAAGTCGATAAAGTAGTCGGTTTCGATGAGAAAAGTGGAAAACGTGGTCTAAAAATAGTGACGCCATCCCCCTATGATTGTGATGCATGGCGACATGAAAGTATATCAGAATCTGCATGAAAACTGTCCTCATGCATTTTTTGCGATATAGGGTAGAGAGCTTGGAGCTTATTAGAGAACGGACATCTCAAACCAAAAGTACCAATCGAAGCACGAGAACTGTCAAACGGAGGTACCAATCGAGCATAAGACAAAGGATTTTGCTCGATTGGTACCTCCGTTTGACAGTTCTCGTGCTTCGATTGGTACTTTTGGTTTGAGATGTCCGTTCTCTAATAAGCTCCAGGCTCTCTAATATAGGGGTATGACATTTTTGCCCGTTACCGACAATTATCGACATTACCGACGGCTTTTTGATTGTATTTCACAAAAAAAACCCTTAACAGAACGAGGATTGAACCACCAACTTCTTGGTTATTGATCCGACACGCTACCACCGCGCCATGGACGCTTGATGAAATATGAGTGAAAGAGCACCAACATATTCTTCTTTTTAGAGTGTTGCTCGGGCACAGGCCAGCATTATATGTGTTGGTGAGAACTGCAGATCGCTGAAATGTTTACACGCGGGCAAAAATGATCTACGGGCTTGCTGCAAAAAATGTTATAAAATGTGACATTTTCTGCAGCAAATCCACTGTTGCAGATTTTGAGATATATTTTTCCTTTGGGTGTAAGATGACAGATTGCGTGAGTTGCGCGTATTCACCAACAGATGGACTCTATACAAAAGTGCACACCTCAAACTACAGCAGAAAAAAAACTCTCTAAGACACACACCCTAGTTGGACGCTTGGCCAGCATTATACTGTTCTAAAGTGTTCGAAAGCAACAAAGCTCAGTCGAGACACGCACCATTGTAGGCGAGCGGGGGGGGGGGGGGGGGGACAAGGGGAAGGATTTCAAGTGTGCAAATATTTAGTGTGCAGTTATGATTTGCAAGGGTGGAGAATTTGGTGCAAAGTGTGCAATAAATACGCAACTTAAAATTTGCATGGGAAACTTTTTTTTCGTGACGGCATTCGTGGCACGCTCACTTCAACGTGGCGTATCTCTAAACATGTTTTTTAAGAAAATGATTCCAGACTACTTATTTTGTCGTTTTAAACCGAATCAAGGAAAAAACAAAACAAAAGTTTGGCTAGATAATATCGAAGGCCGCCATCTTAGGCCCACTTGGCTAACAAAAAGAGGTACGCTCAGTTTGTATGGGAGCTGTCAACATGCTCCCGGGCTGGCTGCTTTCTGTTTTTTTAAAGTGCAAGAGTGGAAAAGTGCTGAGTCATCGTCTAAAAATAGTCGGCGTCCTATCTCGCCCAGCAAAATGAAGTCGATAAAGTAGTCGGTTTCGATGGAGAAAAAGTGGAAAACGTGGTCTAAAAACGATGACTCAGCACTTTTCCACTCTTGCACTTAAAAAAACCAGATGGCAGCACGATGTAACGCCACGTCCCTACACCCAAAGTTAAAGAACGAGGGGATAGTCCTCACGAAAAGAAACGTGAGGAAAGTGCTATTTTGCGAGAGTATAAACCTCTCGCGTGTTCATTTGTTCATTGGAACAGTTCATCCTATTGAGTGGCTTATATGGACAAATGAACGCCCCTTAGTCACTGAACCATGGTGGCCCATACGGCAAAGGCACGGTTCAATATGCCGAAGTTCTTGGGTTCGAGTCTCGGTACCGGTACTTTTTTTTTGATAAATTAACTTTTTTTGAAGATGAACCCATGAGTAAAGTACTCTCGGTAATTTCGGGATTTATCCTCTCCGTCCACACACAGTACCATTTTACTACCGAATCGTGCTCTTTATCCTCACGTATGCCGATGCCCAGTTCTGGGTGTATGCTGGGCAGGATCCGAAGGGACCAGGAATCGGCGTTACCGGAAAGGAGGTCAGCGGGTGGTTGGGAGGATGACTATCGCAGCAACCCTGCTGCGTCCGGTACGTCGAGGACTCTACATCTGGCGACGAGGAGTAAGTGCTAAGCAGAGTGGTATTTTTTTCTGCTGCGCGGGGCGTAGCGCTAAGCCACACTGAGCTCTGGCGGAGGATTGTAATTCGGCAGGTTGGAGGAATTTCCAGTTTTAAATGCTGGAGTACAGACATTGTCGGCCCTTTCAGGATTTTCGGCCCAAGTGAGATTGGTTTGTTTTTTTTTTCGGGAGTGGCCGAATGTTTGGAGGTTCTATAGAGTGTTGCTCAAGTTTGCTTAACCTCATAAATTTGTCTGTACTGGATGGTTACAGATTTCTGCCGATACTACTTAATTTTCGGTAAAATACTTTTAGCGTTGTTAGAGATGTGTTCGTTGATTCATGAATCAAAATAATTTAAGGAAAAGTCTCATATATTTGGCAGGTTAAGGATACGATCTCAATTCACCTAATGCGACTATTTAAACAACTTTTTTTTTGCAGCATTTTGACTTCCCATTATTTGTTACCTGATTTCAGATTTTCAGAAGCAGAAATTATAGGCAAAAGTTGCCGATATGCCAACATTACGTGTCCGATGGTATGACATGCTGTTCCCCCAGTGGGCAACGAAGCAACTTTGAGGAGTTGATGCGTTTTTTTGATGATTTCTTTTATGTTCATGATTTTGAGAAGTTGATGCATCTTCTGAGGAATTTGCCAAGTACAAAACTCTGAGGAGTTGATTGATTTTCTGAGTAATTCTCCAAGTTAAAGACTCTAGCAGTTGATGCATTTTCTGAGGAATTTGAAAAGTACAAAACTCTGAGGAGTCGATGCATTTTCTGAGTAATTTCCAATTGTAAGACTCTGAGGAGCTGATGCATTTTCTGAGGAAATTTCAAGTTCTGCATTTATGCATTTTCTAAGGAATATGGCAAGTACGAGACTCTGAGGAGTTGATGAATTTTCTGAGTAATTTTTCAAGTTTAAGACTCTGAGGAGTTGACGCATTAGTCGTATTGATGAACTCTCAGTAGTTGTACTGACTCTAAGAAGTTTTGGCGAAGAACTCCGAGGAGTTGTATTGACAATTCTGATAACTTGTACTAAGAAAAATGTGAGGAGTTATGCTGAAGAACTTTAAGGAGTTTTGCGGAAGAATCTTATTAAAAAGAATTGAACTTGATTATATAACAGACACACGTTGCTGCCTAAATCTGAAGAAGTTGTTAGAAATTGTAGAGCTGAAGAGATTACCAAGTATTGACTTAAAGCCTTTATATTCTTTTGATAAGGAAGATTTATTTGAGAAAAGTATATCCCGAAGAATTCATTTACTACATTCCGAGGAGTCTAGGGGATTTTAATTCCGAGGATTTCCACTTACTGTTTGTACTACATTACACTTAGAAGCTTTTAAAAGTTGATTAAGAACCAACTCTGAGGGATCGATGAATGAAATTCTGAGGAAAGCATACAAGCAAACTCTGAGGAGTTGCAGTTATTGGAATGGTAAGAAAAAAAATTACGTAAAACATAAATTGTTTGCTCTTCAGGATTGTCTTGGCATTCAATATTGTTAGAAAATGTGAGGTAACTATAAAGGAGGAGTAATTTCAAATGAAACCTTTAGGATTTGATTCAGTACAAATAATTTTGAGGAATTGATTCCATACAAAGTCTGAGGAGCTGATTGAGTAGAGCTCTGAGGAGAAGTGATTCTGATGAATTGATTTCATACCAACTCTGGGGAGTACATAAAGATGAAACTCTAAGGAGTAGGTTCGGTACATGCTCTGAGGAGTAAAAGAAGCTTCAATGAATTTAAGTGAATGAAACTTTGAGGGTTTTTATTTGCTGAACACTGAGTTGTTAGTTGTTTGCCGATGAATTAAGGAGTTAATCGTACAGAGGATTTATTCTTCGTGGAAAAATAGGCCGATGACCGAAGCTTCATCCAAATGCATGTAGAGCAGGGGTGACCAAAGAAAGGCCCGCGGGCCAAACGTGGCCCGCAAGGTCATTTTTTGTGGCCCGCGGACCCATTTTGGATGATCATGTAAAATGGCCCTTTGACGCATCTTTAAGGTGAAGCCGTTGATCATTTTCAAAGAAAATTGATCATCACTCTAAAATGCTCTGTATTGAATTCAATTTTACGAATTTCTGCACCAAAATGAATCAGCATGTGCCGGTTGTTGCCTTCTACTGAAGAAACTTTTGATCTAAATCAAATATGTTTAAAAATTTATATAATGTTGTGCTACAATCACTGACGTCCTAGTTCGTATTCATTGATTAATGATGATTTCCATAACTTTGCAAGGATAATCGTTACCAAAAGGAATCAGCATGTGTAGGGCACTATTCTAAACAAATTGTAGAAGGAATTTTGTCAAAATATTGATAGGGACGCAACATTTATATCTATGAACGAAAAATCATGGCAATGATGGAAGTCTTCACGTTGAGTGATTTTATAATTCCTGGAAATTAAGGTTAAGTTTATGCCTTATTTAACGTGAAGGCATCCATCATTGTCATGATTTTTCGTTCAAAGATGTAAATTTGTGTCGCTTTCAATATTTTGACAAAATTCCTTCAACAAGTTGTTTAGAATAGTGCCCTACACATGCTGATTCCTTTTGGTAACGATTATCCCATTCCTTGTAAAGTTATGGAAATCGTCATTAATCAATGATTGCCAACTAGTTCGTCATTGATTGTACCACAAAATTATATAAATTTTTAAACGCATTTGATTTAGATCGAAAATTCTTTCAGTGGCTTGAAGAACTCAACACCCGGCACATGCTGATTCCTTTTGGTGCTGAAATTCGTTAAATTGAATTTAATACAGAATATTTTATAGTGATGATCAATTTTCTTAGAAAATGATCAAAGGCTTCACCTTAACACGTTTCGTAACAGGTTTAAATGTAGTTAAAAAGAGTAAATTTTGTCATAATTTTCATCAAATATTTATTGAAATTTTATTAAAATTGGAGGAATAATTTTCGAAAAATCCTAAAAGCTAATATTTATATTTAAGAGCGAGTCCACGAGCAAAGCATACCCATCTCGCATCGACCTCACCAATCTGCCTGAAATTTTCAGGGGTTGTTTGTACATATGAAAATAGCATCTGGCCAAAATATGAGCACTCTAGGTCAACGGGAAGTGGGGCAAATCGGGACACCAAGTTTGAAGGTTCAAAACCGTCAAAAATCTTAAAAAGGCTATAACTTAGGCAAAATTCAATTTATTTTCAAAGTTCAAAATGCATCTGAAAGGGCTTAAAAAATGCAACAAAATGCAGGGTAGAGCATCCCAATTGGTTAAATCTAAAGGGAGTTATTGGCATTTTAGTGAAAAAAATAGCATAATTTTCAAACTCAAATAAAAAAGTGTTCCATCCAGATATCAACTCGGTTCGACCTGCAGCTTGTAGGGGACATCTGGAACTACCATCTGAGACTAAGAACGCTTTGGGTAAGGCAGTTTAACATATTAAATAGACACTTTTACTTTTAGTGAATTTTTTGATTGTAAATTTTTGCTCGGGGGACCCCTTAGATCCCATTTTCTGGTGATAATTTTATCATATTCGTGTTCCTGAGACAATTTCACAATAAAAACATGCATAAAAATGTTTATTTTGATCCATTTGAGCCTTTTAAAAAATGAAAGTTCAAAAAAAATTAAGAAGCTGCTTTTTTCTGGTGTCATCTAGTATCCTTGGAAACGAACTTGGTTTTCAATAAATGTGAATCGAAGATTTTTTAAACTTTTATTTTTTAAAGAGCGATAATGGATGAAAATATACATTTTTATGCATGTTTCTATTGTGAAATTGTCTCAGGAACACGAATATGATAAAATTATCATCAGAAAATGGGATCTAAGGGATCCCCCGAGCAAAAATTTACAATCAAAAAATTCACTAAAAGTAAAAGTGTCTATTTAATATGTTAAACTGCCTTACCCAAAGCGTTCTCAGTCTCAGATGGTAGTCCCAGATGTCCCCTACAAGCTGCAGGTCGAACCGAGTTGATATCTGGATGGAACACTTTTTTATTTAGGTTTGAAAATTATGCTATTTTTTCACTAAAATGCCAATAACTCCCTTTAGATTTAGCCAATTGGGATGCTCTACCCTGCATTTTGTTGCATTTTTTAAGCCCTTTCAGATGCATTTTGAACTTTGAAAATAAATTGAATTTTGCCTAAGTTACAGCCTTTTTAAGATTTTTGACGTTTTTGAACCTTCAAACTTTGTGTCCCGATTTGCCCCACTTTCCGTTGACCTAGTGTGCTCATTAGCCTGTCCCATTTTGAGGTCATGTCGAGGAATTTCAGGTGCTCACTTCTTAAATGGTAGATTATGATGTTAGGAACAATGTTTTCTTAGACAAGAAAAAATAATAAAATACTTTCTCGCACCCCCTAGTCGATTTACTGAAAAAAGTCACTTTTTTGAACAAATTTTCTAAAATCGCTTGGAATCAATACAAAAACTGTTTCGATCAGGTGTGTATTATCTTCAAACGATAGGTTTTTGTCCATAGATTAAGATGCACTATCAATATTGGACGAAAATTTAAGTTTTTGGACTCTCCCAGGCGGATTTGTGTCGAAAAAATCGCATTTTTTCGAAACTTTTTTCAGAAATGTTCATTTAATTCAGGGTAGCCTATTTTTCCCAGTGAAACCAATACGTGCAGCTTGTAGGAAATTTCATGGCGAACATTTTTCTCTCTGAGAAAATGCAATTTCGACACTCCAGAGCCAAGATATTTGAGTTTTAGTGAGGAAAAAAGTGCCAATTTTCAAAATTTCTCAGAATTCTGAAGCAAGGCCTACTAATTACACGATGTAGCAAGCACATGTCTCAAAGGTCAGGGTATGCTTTTTATAGTAATTTTGGCCGCTGAATCCGAATCTGAAATCAAATTTCGTGCAAACAGTGATGTTTTGGAGCTACACCCTTTTGGAATGTTATTTGCGTGTTTAAGAGGCAGTTTTTGTAAATATTGCTCGGTTTGTTCTAGAGTCGTATCGAGGTGCTCCGATTTGGATGAAACTTTCAGCGTTTGTTTGTCTATACATGAGATAAACTCATGCCAAAAATGAGCCCTCTAAGACAAAGGGAAGTGGGGTAAAACGGGCATTGAAGATTGAGGTCCAAAAAACATAAAAAATCTTAAAATTGCTCGTATTTAAGTAAAACTTCATCAATTTCAACTATCTTAGATGCATTTGAATGGTCTTTTGAAGCACTTCAAAATGAGCCATAGACATCCAAGATTGGTTTAACTTTTTCTCATAGCTTTTGCAAATTACTGTTAAAAATTGTTTTTTTTAAACCTCAATATATTTTTGCAACAGCCTCCAACACCCATACTCTTTTAGTTCAAGTTAGGGAATTTCATGGACTATAAGCCTACGGTAATAACTTTTTTGGCCAATCGCAGTTTTTCTCATAGTTTTTCGATTTTTCTATAACAAACATTTTACAATGTTAGTTATTGTCCTGTTGTTTAGTCTCACTTTTGTCATATTCGAAATCCTCGGAAAATTCAAACTCCAAACTGGCATGAGTTCATCTCATGTATAGACAAACAAACGCTGAAAGTTTCATCCAAATCGGAGCACCTTGATACGACAACAAACCGAGCAATATTTACAAAAACTACCTCTTAAACACGCAAATAACATTCCAAAAGGGTGTAGCTCCAAAACATCACTGTTTGCACAAAATTTGATTTCAGATTCGGATTCAGCGGCCAAAATTACTATAAAAAGCATACCCTGACCTTTGAGACATATGCTTGCTACATCGTGTAATTAGTAGGCCTTGCTTCAGAATTCTGAGAAATTTTGAAAATTGGCACTTTTTTCCTCACTAAAACTCAAATATCTCGGCTCTGGAGTGTCGAAATTGCATTTTCTCAGAGAGAAAAATGTTCGCCATGAAATTTCCTACAAGCTGCACGTATTGGTTTTACTGGAAAAATAGGCTACCCTAAATTAAAAAAACATTTCTGAAAAAAGTTTCGAAAAAATGCGATTTTTTCGACACAAATCCGCCTGGGAGAGTCCAAAAACTTAAATTTTCGTCCAATACTGATAGTGCATCTTAATCTATGGACAAAAACCTATCGTTTGAAGATAATACACACCTGATCGAATCAGTTTTTGTATTGATTCCAAGCGATTTTAGAAAATTTGTTCAAAAAAGTGACTTTTTTCAGTAAATCGACTAGGGGGTGCGAGAAAGTATTTTATTATTTTTTCTTGTCTAAGAAAACATTGTTCCTAACATCATAATCTACCATTTAAGAAGTGAGCACCTGAAATTCCTCGACATGACCTCAAAATGGGACAGGCTAGTGCTCATATTTTGGCCAGATGCTATTTTCATATGTACAAACAACCCCTGAAAATTTCAGGCAGATTGGTGAGGTCCAAACGACGTCCCATACAAAGGGGTATGCCCTGTTCGTGGACTCGCTCTTAAGATTGCACAAAATTTAAAAAATAAATTACACACATTTACAAATTTTGTGTCACCCCCTCTAAAATATTTAAAAAAAAATTAAATATAACTTTAAAATTTTCATTATATTTGTGAAATCACGATTTCACAAATATAACTAAAGTTGCAATGAAAAGCAGATGAATAATGTTTATGTTGGTATTTTTTTTTTGATTTTCTGATTTAAAAAAAAAATCCAATTGATTGGAAACCTTTTTTGCACAAAACTTTTCATTTTTTTTTGTTTTCTAATAATTTGTTTTTAGTTTTATAGATTTAAATTAAAAAAAAAACATTTTTTTCTCATATGGCCCACAAGCTCATGTGAGGTTCAAATTTGGCCCGCCATTCAAAAACTTTGAGCACCCCTGGGATAAACCATTCAGCGTATGTTTGTCTATACATGAGTTGAACTTATGCCAAATATGAGCTCTCTACGACAAAGTGAGGTGAGGTAAAGTTGGCATTGAAATTTGAGTCCAAAACAAAATGAAAATCTTAAAATGGCACGCATTTTCGTAAAACTTGATGAAATCCAATTCTCTTTGTTGCATTTGAGCACCTTTAAATGTACCATAAAGATCCGGGTTTGATTTGAGTTTTTCTCATAGCTTTGCAAATTATTGTTAAAATCGCATATTTTTAAAACACCACCCAGGTGGCATTTTTCGAAACGATCGTCTGATCACGCCTTCTATCGAATGGGGAAGTAAATGTTGGCCCTGGTCTAACCTAAAGGTTAGGTCATTAGCTCAATGCAGGCACAGGATTCGTCTCCCTGGGTCCTGTCTCGGTGGTGTCGCTGGTAGGCAGTTGGACTGTCAATCCAAAGGTCGTCAGTTTGAATCCCGGGGTGGATAGAGAAGCTAGGTGTAAAAAGAGGTTTACAATTGCCTCAACAATTTATTTATTTTAATCTTATTAATATTGCATCTCGGTAGGGGTACATCTTTTATGTCAGAAAAACTGTGTGATTTATTATCTGAAACTATGTAATTTTTCCACTTTTATGGTGTAATGCGGGGGGATGGCAACCCTATTCCGACCAAAGCAAACTGACAACAGTCGACATTAGCACGGTTGTCAAATGAGAGCCCACAACAAAAGCACTAGCTGTCAAATGGTAGCCCATAACAAATCATTGTTTGGGTTTTTGATTTTCAAATTTTCCGCAATTTAAACGATAAATTCCTGAAAAAAACACGTGAATTGTGTTGCTGATGGCAAATTCTATCATATTCTTGTAGATTCCATCCCAATATTGGCTGAAAATTCATATCGAAAAAAGTGATTTTTCTGTTTACCTTTTTTTGCTTTTTTCTTTTGGTCGACAAAACAGTGCGCCCGTACACTCAGAATCGGCATTACACATTTTCCAGTTTGCTTTTACACATTTGCATGGGACTTTTGAGTTCAACCAGGATAACACACTTCGTGTTACCAAAGTAATATGAATAATACTGATTCTGAGTGTTTGTTATCTGAACTTCCAAGATGGCGGCTTCTTCGCTACCCCCTGGTGTAATGTGACTTTTTTAGTCTAAATTGAGGTAAAATTACATCATAGTTGAGCTAATATTCACCCTTTCAAATTTACACAATTTTTGACTGTGTGCTGCATCAATAAGGTGAATATCCAATCATCTCTTTTCCGACAGATTGTTAACAAATATTAAAATCAATTTTAAATGGCAACATTCTAATCTAATTGACAACTTCAGTTCTACAAACTTATGTGAAAATCCTTGAGGATTCCGAATATGTCAAAACTGAGCCCAATAATTGCCGTCTTGATGGGCAACAGTTAACGTTGTGAAAAGTTTGTGATAGAAAAATCGTTTAAGAAAAAAAAAACACTGCGATTGGCTTATACTGCCCCTGATCGCATAAATGTCCCATATGCATTTTTATCGCTTTTGAGTTATTGATGCAGTTTGGTTCAAAATTATGTGCTCTTTCAGAAAAGCCTACAATATCCAGTACTTTGTTCTAGAAATCAGGAGGAAATCTAGTTTTTTGTCTCGAAAACTTTACACTTCAAATGCGTTTTTCTCAGCATGCTGTTTTTGCGTATGGGACATTTATGCGAACATGGGCAGTATTGCCCACACAATTCCTTAACTTTTGACCTAAGGGATTATGGAGTAGTCGAACCAATCCTGGATCTTTGTCACTTTTTGAAGTGCAACCAAGAGAGTTGGATTTCATTATGTTTTACGAAAATGTAAATAATTTCAAGACTTTTAATGTTTGTTGGACCTCAAACTTCAATGCCCGCTGTACCCCACTTCCCTAATCCGGGTACCTCGAAACGACCTGTGACAAACTTTTTGGTTCTTAAATTTTTTTAGTTCTTCAAACAGGCTTCTTAAATATATCCTCTCATATTACTCACAATCTAAAATCCCGCATTTTCTTTTCATGATCATCCCGTTGACCACATGCTACTCTCCGTCAGGAACACCTTCCAGAATGCCAATGAGGCTTGACGTTAAACGCGCTGCTCTGACCAGAAGTGACCAACCGACGGGAAATTTTAAGCTACGGTATGAATTTTAATAAATGTGCTGCTGCTTCTTCGTCTCTTTAGCGAGAAGCGCAGGATTTTCCGCTCACCATACGACCGGCGGTAATTAAAATTGCAGACCAAAAGTGCGCCACTTTTTTCCTAGCCTAGGTGTTTTTACCGTAACGTGGAGGGACTTAAAACAATTATTTGCTAATCCAACTTGGAGAAAAACTTCAAAGTAACAACAGCCCACGGTACGCGTTGAAAGCAAGCGGAAGATCCCCGCTGAAAACCTTTTGATAGAACTCGGAGCCATGTGCCTCTGCGCGCTCTGTGCGGGAGTGCTTGCCATAGATTAAAGTCAAATGAACGTATAATTCTGTTTGCCTGGTGGCACCCGCCGGACAACGTGCTACTTTCGCGCACTTTCCCACACACAGCATCAGGAAAATGGGTTCAACTTTTCACCCGCGCCGGAGGAAAAGCCAGAGACCACATAGCTGCGGTGGTGCGAACCGTGACTCGAATGTTAAAGGCATAATTCAATTAGCGAGCCGTGATAGAATTAAACCACGTTCAATTGCTTTCATTCAGGGGAAAGAAACCTGTAGGGCTATACATTTGGCTTTTTTTGCATAACTTTTTTTGTGCTTTTGCAGAATCGGAGTGGTTTCCTCCTAATATAAGTTGCAATTAAAATTTACTAGTATTCTCCCGAATCTTTATAATTCTCCAAACAAACTTTGAAAAAAACTGAGGAAACTGTTATGTTCTCCTTAAAAAGATATCTCATGTTTTGACAAAAAAAGTTCCAGTGGTTATGTTATAGACATGACCAATATGACAAATAACTTTGCAAGAAGCTCAAAGTCTCATGAAGTCGGCCTGTTACGTGGAAAATTGTTCAGCAACAAGTAAGATGCCTTCATAAGACTCAATGACTTATGTTACATTTTCAAGGTTGTTAATCGATAGAATTATCGTCGATAATATTATCGTCTAACGATAACGATAATGATTAATCTATCGTTATCGTTATTCCGATAATTCTATCGACGATAATTTTATCGGCAAAACGGACGATATCTTATATTTAATATATTTCTAAAATTGACGTAAACCAACCAAATCATGCTAGATTTGCAAGCTTCCTCTTAGTAATTTTTTTTTGATAATATGGTAATTTTCAAAGTATAAATACTAAAAAAAAATACTAAAGTACTCAACTTTTTATAATTCGCAATATGGGTATCATACGACTCGAAATTTTGCATGCATTTTCACTGTTTTAGAGTTTTTTGAATTAAATACTGTTTTTTTTACAAAATACCGTATTTTCTCGAAAATACTCAAATTTTTATGTTTCGCAATATGGGATCAAACGATTCGAAATTTTGCATGCATTTTCATTCAAAAAAAAAAAACTCTAACAGTTGAAATACATGCAAAATGTCTAATCGTTTGATACCTATATTGCGAGGCATCAAAATTTGAATATCTTCGAGAAAATACGGTATTTTGTGAAAATTTTAGCATCTCATTCAAAAAAACTCTAAAAAGTAAAAATACATGCAAAATTTCGCTTCGTTTTATACCCATATTGCAAATCAAAAAAAATTTAGTACATTCAAAAAAATACGGTATTTTGTGAAAATTTGAGTATTTCATTCAAGAAACTCCTAAACAGTTTAAAAACATGCAAAATTTTGCTTCGTTTTATACCCATATTGCAAATTATAAAAATTCGAGAATTTTCGAGAAAATATGGTATTTTGTGAAATTTTAATATTTTATTCAAAAAACTCTAAAACAGTTAAAAAAACTGGCAAAATTTCTAATTTTTGAAAAATACGGTATTTTGAGAAAATTTGAATATTCCATCAAAAAAAAAAAACATTTCGAATCTTTTGACACCCATATTGCGAATAATAAAAATTTGAGTATTTTCGAGAAAATACGGTATTTTGTGAAAAATTTAGTATTTCATTCCAAAAACTCTTTAACAGTTAAAATACATGCATAATTTCAAATCGTTTGATACCGATATTGCGAATTATATAATTTTAAGTATTTTTGAGAACATACGGTATTTTGTGAAAATTTGAGTACTTCATTCAAAAAACTCTTAAACAGTTTAAATACATCCAAAATTTCGCTTCGTTTTATACCCATATTGCAAATCATAAAAATTTTAGAATTTTCGAGTAAATACGGGTTTTTGTGAAAATTTGAGTATTTAATTGTAAAATATCTAAAACAGCTAAAATACATTTAAAATTTCGAATCGATTGATACAAATATTGCAAATTATATTTTTTAAGTATTTTCGAAGAAAACGATATTTTTGTGAAAATTTTAGTATTTCGTTCGAAATACTCTAAAACAATTAAAATACATGCAAAATTTCGAATCGTTTGATACCCATATTGCGAATCATAAAATTTTTAGTACTTTCAAAAAATACGGTATTTTGTGATTTTTTAAAGTATTTATGCTTTGAAACTTAACATATTATCAAAAAAATATTGACTAAGAGGAAGCTTGAAAATTCAACATAATTTGGTAGGTTTTAGTCAATTTTAGAAATATATTAATTATAAAGTATCGTTCGTTATCGTCGATAAAATTATCGCCGATAGAATTATCGGAATAATTATATCGAACCTTGCTAATTTTATCGTTCACAACCTCGGAAATTTTACAATATAGTAGTAAGCAATTTTTCTTGTAAAGTGCATCACTTTGGATCTCCAAAATGTCTTCAAATCAATTTTAAGTTAGTTCAAAGAAGTGTAAACAAACAGTGCATCCTAAATCATTTGTGATTGTTGTCATAAGGATTGTTTTCGAAGAAATTCTTTCCATGAAAAATTACATATTTCACTTGGTAAACACTTTATTATATCAATTTCGTTTTCATTATATATTTTTGTTGCTCGTTTTTCGGTACAAAACTTCTCCTCACTTACACCTCTTACCTAATTCCAACGTTTTTTTTATTAGTGGGACTTTTCATATCGATCTTAGATTACTTTTGTTTGTTTTTAATTCGTTGATTGCAATTAAATTGCGTTATAAACTGTTACATCAAGATTTAACTGACACGGTATCACAATCAAAATTATGTGGGTCCTCTTTGCTCGATTTGGTTAAATGTTTGATTTTATATTTGTTGGAAACGCGCGTTCTCTACATTTGTTTTTTGAAATGTTTTGTTTCTAGTAGTTTGTTTGTTTTTTTCTTTTTCATTTAGAAATATATTTAGTTTTGAAAAGGTTTGTTTTAATTACTAACAGTTTACATTCCGTCTTACAACCGTCCACCATCAGCTTGTGGTGCCATAAATGGAAGTTACTCTTACTCTGCTACGAAGGGCTCTGTGTCTACAATAAACTTAACACAATCCAAGCTTAGAGCCTTTTCGATTGAGAAACTACTTGCGGAAATGCTAAACATTTCTTTGCAAACGATATCTAACATTTAAATTTGCACTACATTGTGTGGGGGTTGTTCAACATTTTTTCGATTCAGGGATTATTGTGGGTTTTGGTTGTAGCATTGATGACGTTTTGAGGTTATGGTAAACAATTATTTCTTCAACCAACTACAAATATTTTTCCCCTGGTGGAAAACGTTTTCTCTTTCAACTGTAAAAATAGTGTTTTTTTTTCTCTGCTCAGATTTTGATCGGATTTAACGCTGTTATTCAGTGGAAACTTCAACGGGAACAAAGCTTTGTAGTAATGCCACTTTTACGACTGTAGTCCATCTGTCATAAAATTTCATCATTCATAAAAACGCTTTACTTTTATCTACTCTGCTGATTCATTTTATTTTACCCTACTCTGTTTGTCCCTTTTCTCTATCATTCAGTTGGTTTATTGTTTGCAATTTCACCGCGATTGGTGCACTTTAGGAGTGTGGTCAATGGCGTTTGCGAAAGGTCCGACTGTAATCCAAATTTATTTGGTACCCTTTATTAATGACAAATTAAGTTTTTTTCGAGAAGTCAATGTAGAAAAAAGTTAAAATATGCGTTGTTTCCCTGAAATTAATGAAAAAAAAAACACAATAAAATAAATTATGTTCAAAGACCACGAATTTAACGTGTATACAACTGTTTTCAGCTTCTGTTAAATAAACTCAAGAATATTTAACCCTCTATAACCCAAACCCGCCTCCAGGCGTGCTTCGATCTAAAAATTCGCCAGAAATCAATTTTTCAATCAACTTTTGATTTAAATTAAAAAAGCATTGGAAAAAAGTACTCTTAAAATTTTAGGGCTGCAAGTGTGACTTGTTTTATGTGACTTTGCCAATGTTTTGAAAATGTTTTTTTTTCTGGGGTCAACTCTGGCTGTGTTTTTTACTCCTATTTTCTATACTTTATGTGCAAATAAGTATGCATTAATTTTTGCACTGTCCCAGACTATGCCTCTAAGCATTTTTAAACAATTTTAATAACAATGGTTTCATTCTAGAGTAAAAAATGTGAAAATCATGCAAAAAATGCTATAATACTGTCAGAAACAAACATAAACTTAACAAGATAAATGCAAATAACAAAAAAAAAAACAAGAACAACATAAAACAAGAGAAGTTATTTTTTTCGAAGAAAAAAAGTTGCCCGAAATGACACGGGAAAAATAATCATTTTTGATAAAAAAAAAATTTGGGCAGTACTGTTCCTGCTTGTTTAATACTTCTTTTTTCCTTAGCTGTATTTTTTTAAAGATTTTTTTTTAATCTGCTAATTTTTTTCTATATTAGGAAAGACACTTATAAAATTTACATCATTGAAGCTGTATTAATAGTTGGATCGCTTTTAAAAATAAAATAAATATAAATAAAAATGTATTGTACGGGTTTCACTTTTAAAATTCAAAATTAGACTCAGAGTTTCCGATATATCTTCAGTTGCAAAATCAAGAAATTATGAAAAACACTTAAAAACTCTTTTTATCTAAATTTATATTTTTGTCAATGCTATACTGCCCATGTTCGCATAAATGTCCCATATGCAAAAACAGCAGGCTGAGAAAAACGCATTAGAAGTTTGTCCCATACATAAGGCTACGTGTTAAGTTTTCGCGAAAAAACTGGATTTCCTCCTGATTTCTAGAACAAAGTACTGGATGTTATAGGCTCTTTTGAAAGAGCACACAATTTTGAACAAAACTGCATCAATAACTCGAAATCGATGAAAATGCATATGGGACATTTATGCGATCAGGGGCAGTATATTTCATCATAAAAATGTTTGATATTCAAAGTTTATAAAAGAAAATGAAGAGAATTTTCACAACTAGTTTCAATATCGATAATTACTCAATTTAACATTAAAACAAATCGTTGAATGACTAAAACTTGAAAATTAACACGAAAAAAATACTTTAAAATATTGAAAAAAGTCAGTTTAAAATTCATAACGTTTTTTTTTGTGTGGACAACTACTTTAATAGCTGGAGCAACATTTGAAAGGGGCGGTACGACATTGCTCTTACGGCCTTTGATTACACGCGTTTAAATGGGACGGAAGGCCGTAAGCGCAATGTCGTACCGACCCTTTCAAATGTTGCTCCAGATAGTATAGAGTTGGAGAAGGAACCCAAAAAAAAAATGTCTTATAAAAATATTCAAGTAAAAACCATTTTCAGTTTTTAAGATTTTTTTTTTGATAAAATGCCAAATCTTAAAAAAATATGTTTGTATTAAGCAGTTGAAAATATAAATTTAAAAATTGTCTCAAAATATCAGGGGGTGGGGGGGAATTGACCAAAAAAACTTTCAAATAAATTTAAAAACACCAAAAAACTTAATTCAACTGAAAATAATCTTAAAATGCAGTTTCCAACGATGATAATCATTTTCAAGCATAATTGATTCAATTTAAAATATATTATGAATATTGAATATTTTGAAATTTGTGAAATTTCAATGTACATACCGCAAAATGTTCTTTTTCATGAAAAAAGCTTAGATCATTTAAAAACTAATGATTGAAAGAAATTTTACTTCTGAATAATGCATTTCATAACTGTTTAAACCATGGCTTGTAATTTAAATTAATCATTTTTTCTTTGCCTCTCCCTTGACATTGGCTAGGGGCAAGGGAAATATTTTAAAAATATTTGATTTTGAATTTCATTAAAATAAACAAATAAAATAAAATAAAATTTAAAAAAGTCCAAAATTATATTTTTAAGTAAATTCTCGTGTTGTTAAGAATGCAAAAAAAAGGCTAAATTTAGAAAATGATTAAATTATAAAAATATTTAGGTTTATGCAAATATGTTTCAATGTTTATGCCCATTGAATTTGGCCGCGGTCGAGTAGGGTTCAAAATTGAAATTACAAGCCATCAATTAAACATTTTAATTTAAAACCAGTTGTAAAATTCATTATACACCAGTACAGTTTTTTATTGCAATTATTTGTTTTGAAAAAAATCTCAGTTTTAACGAGATTAAAAAAAAAACTTTTTTCAACAAGCCTAGTTTCTTTTATGCAGTGAACGTTCCAAGTTGATTCTTTTGCCAAAGATGCTTAACTTTCTTGAAAAATGCTTTGAGAAACGAGTCTTGAAAGTGATAATCTCGAAAAACCTATTAAAAATTTCCAAAGTCAAAAGACTTTTTCGTAAAATGGCGATAATCCTGATTTTCATCATAAATTTGACAATTTGACTCCAGGCAGACTAGCTGCAAAATGACATTTATTGTAAATAACTTGCTTTACTAATCTCACTCCCATACAGTCTGACCTTTCACAAACGTCATTGATCTAGTTGTAGTAGTATTACACGCTACAATCATAGTAGGTCGTTAAACAAAAGCTTTATCACATCGATTGATGACGAACGGGCACTACTTTACAATTCAACGAACGGTTTCCTATAAGTACAAAACACATGTCACTCATTTTAACTGTTTTTTTCTGTTTCGTTTGATTTTCGGTTCAATTTCGTTTATCTGGGTTGCGCGTGCCAAGTCTTACGTAAAAAAGCCCGAAATTACAACCAACGCTCATACATAAATACTTTTTAATCAGCTTTCCATTTTTTTCAGCACTGCCACCTGGTGGCCATTTTTTCGATACTGATATCGCAGCAGGCTGCGCTTTACGTGACTTGTTTTAAACGAGTTGCTTCGATTTCTAATCCTTCGTTGGTCCACTAAATCAAACTTTGGCATCTTACCCATTAATATTTACAGTGAATTTTTCGATTTCCGGGCTCGAAACATATCTCCAAAAAACTTCAATCGCCACGCTAGGACATTGATCCCGGTCATCGTTGTGGCCTGGTGCCGGTGAGGCTCACCCCCTCCGATATGAATTATTCAAATTGATGGAATTGAGCCCTATAACTTTTTTTTTCTCTCAACTTTGTTTCCGTTCCGCTCATTACCGATGCAGGATTCATTCGATCGTGGGCACGCAATCGGGGTGCTTTATTGTATTATGTGGTGGCACTTTGCTGCTGCTTGTGAGCATTCAAGTTTTTTTTTCTTCTGTTGTTCGTTGCAAATTAAAAAAATACGTCGATTTTTTGTCACTCGAAATTTCTATCGATATCTATACAGCGAAATTGTTTTATGGCTATCGGTGAAACCGTTTTTTGGTTATTATTATGTCTTTTTTGACAGCTTCGAAGGTGAAAGCAATCTTGCTTGCTTTTTCGGGCATTGTTTTATCAAATTGTGTGGGGATTTTTGCATCCAAGAAAAAATTATTTGATTTTTGTAACTTTTGTAGATTTTTGGTAAACAATTCTGGATATCTAAATAAAAAAAAGCTGTAATATTATTTGAGAAAAATCGCATTTATGACAAAAGATTGAACGTACAAAAGATTGAAATTGTTGTTTTTCACATTCAAGATCAAAGTGGGATTTTTTTATTGGATACGACATCTACATTTCCGTAGTATTGTCCGTTTCTTTCAAAGGTACACGCCGCGCGGTATTTCAGAATGTGCCGCAGGCACTGTTGCCAGCGATTTTTTGCACTTTTGGTGCAATAAAAAACATACCCGGCAACAATGCCATGCAATTCGAAGAAGAAGATCAACAAAAACAAAACGCGCAGTATGGGATTTGACAGCGCGCATTTGCCGAAAGTGCGGCGCGTCGTTTCGAAGCTGGTATGCCGCGTGTCTTTTACGGGAATACGCGCAATAACTTTTCAAAAGGGTACGCCCTTGGATGTAAACAAACAGTCTATTCTTCTTGCTCAAATGACAGTTCACGTTAAGTTCAGAAGTTGTAGTTCTGATATATAAAGCAATGGAAAAACTCACAAATAAAAATAAAAGTTTTACAAAATAGTAAGAAAAAGCACAGAACATCAAACATAAAACAATTTTAAGTAAATGGGTTAATGCGGTTTTGTGAAAAAGAGTCCATGCCAAGGTCCATGCCTTCCATTCTTAATGATGTGATAGAGGTGCATTCTTTGTTTCTTTTAAATTATTTTTCTTGATTTATAGAATTGCTATTTCTACAACAAGAAACATTTTTTTCTCAAAAATCATTTAAAAAATTAAAGCCAATGTTCCTTTTCCCCCTTTGTCCATTTTCAACCAATTGTGCTCTGGAATAAAAAAAGAGTAAATTTTACTTTACTTATTGAATACCAAAAGTTTTCCAATGAAATTCCTCGAAAGTTTTCGATCTGCCAAGCTATCAAACAAGTACTTTTACAAATTTTCTCCACACATTTTATTAATGCAATAATGCCATTGCATTGGAAAAAAAATCTTTAAATTTTTGCTAATCAATTCCGTAATAATGTTTTTATGAAAATCAAGGAGTTTGCCACATAATTTGCTATGCAAGTATTTGAAAAACTGTTTCTTGAAAAAAGATCATCATTTAAGAGCGAGTCCACGAGCAAAGCATACCCACAGAGTATGACAGAGTTCCCACTGCCTCTTGATTTTTGGTTCAACTTGGTGGTACATCGCAAGTACATCGCACGCTTGCTACCAGCAAACCTTATGGAGCCAAAAAATGAAATGACGTTTCTTCGGACTGGTCAATCTGGGTTACTCTGTGGCATACCCATCTCGTATCGACCTCACAAATCTGTCTGAAATTTTCAGGGGTTGTTTGTACATGAGCAATTCTCTGAGATTTCGGTCATTCGATTTTTTTTTGTATTTTTTAATCCGGCTGTAACTTTTTTGGTGCCTTTGGTATGCCCAAAGAAGCCATTTTGCATCATTAGTTTGTCCATATAATTTTCCATACAAATTTGGCAGCTGTCCATACAAAAATGATATAAGAAACTTCAAAAATCTGTATCTTTTGAAGGAATTTTTTGATCGATTTGGTGTCTTCGGCAAAGTTGTAGGTATGGATATGGACTACACTGAAAAAAAAATGATACACGGTAAAAAAAATTTTGGTGATTTTTAATTAAACTTTTTGTCATCAAAATTTGATTTGCAAAAAAACACCATTTTTAATTTTTTTTATTTTTTGATATGTTTTAGAGGACATCAAATGCCAACTTTTCAGAAATTTCCAGAACGGCCAAAAAATCTTTGACCGAGTTATGATTTTTTGAATCAATTCAGATTTTTTCAAAAAATCGAAATATTGGTCGCAAAAATGGTTGGTAAAATCGAATTTGCAATCAAAAATTACTTTAGTGAATTTTTGATAAAGTGCACCGTTTTCAAGTTATAACCATTTTTAGGTAACTTTTTTGAAAATAGTCTCAGTTTTTCATTTTTTTAAATTAGTGCCCATCTTTGTCCACCTTTGAAAAAAATATTTTTGAAAAGCTGAAAAAATTCTCTATATTTTGCTTTATTAAACTTTGTTGATACGACCCATAGTTGCTGAGATATTGCCATGCGAAGGTTAAAAAACAGAAAAATTGATGTTTTCTAAGTCTCTCCCAAACAACCCGCCATTTTCTAATGTCGATTACTCAGCAACTATAAATCCGATTTACAATGTTAAAACATAAAACATTCGTGAAATTTTCCGATCTTTTCGAAAAAAATATTTTCAAAAATTTAAAATCAAGACTAACATTTTAAACGGACCAAACATTCAATTTTACGCCCATTTAAAATGTTAGTCTTGATTTAAAAAAATTGAAAATATTTTTTTCGAAAAGATCGGAAAATTTCACGAATGTTTTAACATTGAAAATCGGATTTATAGTTGCTGAGAAATCGACATTAGAAAATGGCGGGTTGTTTGAGTGAGACTTAGAAAACATCAATTTTACTGTTTTTTAACCTTTGCATGGCAATATCTCAGCAACTTTGGGTCGTATCAACAAAGTTCAATAAAGCAAAATAAAGAGAATTTTCTCAGCTTATTTTATTTTTTTCAAAGGTGGGCAAACATGGGCACTAATTAAAAAAAATGAAAAACTGAGACTATTTTCAAAAAAGTTACCTAAAAATGGTTATAACTTGAAAACGGTGCACTTTATCAAAAATTCACTAAAGTAATTTTTGATTGCAAATTCGATTTTACATCGAAAAATGAAGTTGAAAAATTTTTGCGACCAATATTTCGATTTTTTGAAAAAATCTGAATTGATTCAAAAAATCATAACTCGGTCAAAGATTTTTTGGCCGTTCTGGAAATTTCTGAAAAGTTGGCATTTGATGTTCTCTAAAACATATCAAAAAATAAAAAAAATTAAAAATAGTTTTTTTTTGCAAATCAAATTTTAGTGACAAAAAGTTAAATTAAAAATCACCAAAATTTTTTTTACCGTGTATCATTTTTTTTCAGTGTAGTCCATATCCATACCTACAACTTTGCCGAAGACACCAAATCGATCAAAAAATTCCTTCAATAGATACAGATTTTTGAATTTTCACATATCATTTTTGTATGGACAGCTGCCAAATTTGTATGGAAAATTATAAGGACAAACTAATGATGCAAAATGGCTTCTTTGGGCATACCGAAGGCACCAAAAAAGTTTCAGCTGGATTCAAAAATACAAAAAATAAAATTAAAGAAAAAAGACCGATTCCGTAGAGAACTGCTCACATATAAAACTAGGATCAAGCTAAAATATAAGCACTCTATTTCGCTTTTTTGAAAAAATCAGTTTTGATTCAAAAAATCATAACTCGGTCAAAGATTTTTTGCCCGTTCTGGAAATTTCTGAAAAGTTGGCATTTGATGTCCTCCTAAAAATAGTTTTTTTTTGCAAATCAAGTTTTGGTGACAAAAATTGGATTTAAAAATTCCCAATTTTTTTTACCGTGTATCATATTTTTTCAGTGTAGTCTTTATTCATACCTACAACTTTGCTGAAGACACCAAATCGATCAAAAGATTCCTTCAAAAGATACAGATTTTTGAATTTTCATATATCATTTATGTATGGACAGTAAGGTGACAAGAAAAATTGAAAATTTTGGAAAATCTGAAGAGATACCCCCTGGCTCGATTCTTTAGGCAATAATAAGTAACTGTGCCAATTTTGAGCCAAATCGGTTAAGGTTAAGGGGTCGCTTTTTATCGTTGAAGTTTATATGGAGAAAATCGCGAAAATGTATGGGGAAAAACATCGCTTCAGGATTTTGGCAGCAGGTGGCGCAGGTCTCGCCCAAAATTGCCCAAGTGTGAGATTCTTGTAGGAAATTTAATTTCCTACAACTTTGTCGAAGTGGGCAAGAAGATCCGAGTTTATCCTGCAATGCGATGAAAATAAATTGGCTTATATACTTGAAAGTATATAAGAGGTATATAAAAAGCATATAAGAAAATACTTTTTACTAAAAAATCACCAAATCAACCAGGATCAACTCGGATCATTTCGCACTTTTCGACATAGTTGTAGGAAATTAAATTTCCTATAATAATCTCACACTTGGGTAATTTTGGGAGAGATCCGCGCCACCTGGCAGAAAAATATTGAAACGATGTTTTTCTGCATACATTTTTGCGACTTTCTCCATACAGTCCAGACTCGATTATCCGAAGCCTCGATTATCCGAAGGTTTGTATGGGACTTCGGATAATCGAATTTTTTTCAGTTTTTTTTTCTTTTTCTTGTTTTAAACATCAAATTCGAGTTCTGCGACCACAGTTTAGTCAAATTTGAATTTTTGATTGCTTATAAAACAATAAAATGCATTTTTTCAATATTTCGTCACGGCCATATTGGCCGCCATCTTGGATATAAAAATTCTAAATCACTTTAGTGTAGTTTAGGGATCATACTTAAGCTCGACAATCAAAAATTAGACAGCCAAAAAAAAAATTTTCGTGATTTGATTATCCGAAGTGATTTTTTTTTCCGAAGCCTTCGGATAATCGAGTCTGGACTGTATAAACTTCAACGATAAAAAGCGACCCCTTAACCTAAACCGATTTGGCTCAAAATTGTCACAGATACTTATTTTTGCCTATAGAATCGAATCAGAGCGTATCCCTGTTGACGATTTTTTTTTACTGTCACCCTAATGGGCAGCTGCCAAATTCGTATGGAAAATTATAACAAACTAATGATGCAACATGGCTTCTTTGGGCATATCGAAGGCACCAAAAAAATTTAGGCCGGATTAAAAAAAAAACAAAGAAAATCGAATGACCGAAATCTCAGAGAATTGCTCAAAACTCAAAAAAAAAAACACTTCCAAATTCATTCTGACCTTGTATTGGAAAAGAGTGGGTAGTATCAATTAGTCCTTCCAAATCCTTCCCTAAAGGATCTCTATTAGGTCTATTAACGGCAAAAGAGTGGGTGTGTGTGTGTGTGTGAGGGGCTTACCGGAGAATTAGGGCACACAAGTCTGCTGGGCTAATGCCACTAAACCTATAGCATCGGCAAACTCGTGTTAAGAAGGATACACACAAATGGCAAAAAAAATAGTTGAGCGGAGAAAGCTTTCGGTTTGAGTGACAATTTTAAAGAATCATTTTCAGGATGGTAGGACGAGAAAAGATTACCAAGGCTTAACGTGTATATTTAAATAAACATTTACGTAAATAAGCTGGTGTCGTCCAACTGAGCTTGGATGCCGACGAAGAAACGGTAAACGGTGGAATTGTTAAGGAGCCAAACGAGAGTCTAATGTCCTCCTCTTAGCTTTTATGTACCACACCGTAGTTGTAGTACCTATTATCTATACCTACAAGTAGTTATAAGAGGCTAGAAAAAGAGGCTTTTCTGCTGATGACGAAAAGATTACGATGGACACTTTTCCTTTGTCATAACAATACCAGACGATGGCGAAATTACTTGTCCACTCCAAACTGTCTCCAAGCTTGGACATTTTGCGATGGAATTTGAGGGAAACATAAATTAGCATTCCAGGCAGAATGATTCATTTCAGCAGCAATCTATTTCTCACATTTGCACACAAACCAGAAAAGACCCGTCACGAACGAAAACTTCAGCAACTTTGAAGCTTGAAGGTGAATCCCGGAATAATTTCCGGTTTCGCACCCCAGTGGGGAGGGGTTGAAAGCGGAGATTTCTGGGTGACTCGTTAGAGCACACAGATTATGCAAATCGTCCTCAATTTGGTAGTTGGGGTTCGGGGTGTTGAAGTCACGTGTCAAGACGAGACACGACACACAACGAATGAAATGCGAAAGACTTCAGATCAGATTTCAAAATGGGAACGCATTGAACTTGAAAGAATTCCAAATCGGAAGCAGCTACCGCTTCGACGTGACAAATGAGAGCAGAAGGTTCGTTAGAGCAGGTGTTGAATAATTTATTAATAGTACACTTTTGTGGAAGTAGACTTTGCAACTTCAGAGACTATGAGATGTTGGCAAAAGCAACTTCAGTTCAGTACTTTGGAAATTACAATTATAAAATTTTAGTCAAAAAACCATATGAGAAAAATCAACATTCAACAACAATCAACATTTTCAAGTTCAAATTTTGTTGGTTTCTCAATGATTTCGAAGTTTGAAAATTGAGGTTTTTAACATTTTTTTTGCGAAAAAGGCAAAACTTTGAGATGGTGTCAAAAATGAGGGGGTATTCCAATTTTTAACGAAAATCGAGATTTTAGCTTGTTTTGACGGTATCGACAGCACCACCAAATACGAGCAAGATCAGAAAATCATTTTTTTTACTAAAAAAAGTTAATTTTTATGTTTATTTGAAAGGAACTGCTCTAACAGCAATTCCCTACGAAAACAGCATGATTCGAAAAAAAAGTTCTCCGATCGGGCTCAAAATTTGTCTGGGGGTCCCTTGGTCGAAATAATAAGACCCGTATTTTTTTGTTTGGCCGTTAGGGTGACCTACGCCGTGTTAGGGTGGTCCGAAAAATGGCAATTTTCGTCATTATTTGCAAAAACCACTTTTTTCAAAAAATCATATCTCCGCGCCATTTCATCCGATTTTAGCTGTCCTAGACGCAAAAGAAAGGTGATTAGTTTGGCTTCTTGGGAAAAATAATAAGAAGTTTAAAAAATCTAGCTAACCATTTGAAAAGGTCGTATGAAAACTAAAAATGCTGTTTTGAAGGTCTCGGGACCAAAGGGCCTATGTCTGAAAATATGTTTATCGGATTCCTCGGAAAATTTCACATAACATATAAAAAAATGGTGAAGTTATGTTTTCAATACTCTGAGATACGATTTTTTGAAAATAAAAACTGGGTTTTTCGACGCGCCACGCACAAAAATGGGAAAATGACGAAAACGGGGAAAAATCGACTTTTTTCACTAAAACTGCGATAACTTGAGAATTTCAGCGATGACCTATACATGTTAGGGTACCAAAAGTTGCGTATTTCAATTACGAAAATTTCGTTACGAGCCCGATTTTTTCGAATCATGCTGTTTTCGTGGGGAATTGCTGCTAAAAGGTAAACATCATACAGAAAACCTATGATTGAAGAGTCACGACAACTTTGTTTACTAGACAAACTACCACCTTTATATGCAGCTGTCAGAGCAGCTGCCCTGTGGTAAAACGGAACCGTCGCGTTTTGGTCGCAATGACAATTTTTTGATCAACATCCCACCACACACACAGACATTTGCTCAGAATTTGATTCTGAGTATAGGTAGGTATACATGAAGTTGGGTCTAGGAGGTCTAATTGAGAAGTTCAGTTTTCGAGTGATTTTATAGCCTTTTCTCAGTAAGGTGAGGAAGGCAAAAAAAACTGAAAATGGCAGAATTGCACATGCAAAAAAAAATATTTTCATGATTTTTTACTGAGGAGAACTTTTTTTGCAGGATTAACTACGTTTTACTTAATTATTTTAAAATTTGGGAAAAACAAATTCATGTAAACGTAAAAAAGTTTTAGTTTTTTTTTTCAGAAGATACAAAACTTTTTAAAAAATACGTTGAATACATTTTCATAAAAAAAGAATAGAATAAACTCCTGTATTACTCAATTGAAGCAGATTAGTCTACAAAATTCAGTGAGCACTCACTGAGAGAAATTGATGTTCTTTTTCGCAACGTTCGCCTGACTTTGATACTCCACCTCTTTCAATCGCGCACAGCTCGTTCGTTTAAATTTAACCAAAATTTCAATCACTTTGCCTATGACTGCATTCAAATGACCGCAGTCACCACACTTACCCGCACATGCAAGAAAGAGATAGGCAAAGATATAAAGAGAAAGAGCATGTGCTATCGCGTCGCGTGGCTGTTTGAGTGATGAGCTCGGCTTCAGTGACCATTCAACACGTTAAATGTCAGACACCGCTGCTGTCACTTTTCGTGGGCGACCATTGTTTGTAAACAATGTTGAAACAAGCGAAACATGAACTGTCACTAGAGCAAGTCAAACAAAACATTGTAAAAGGGCCGAAGTGTTTACAAAGAGTCTATTCTGCTCACGGCAGTTAGGGTTTACATTAGGAACGAGTAGGATAGACTCTTTGTTTACACTTCGGCTTCGGCCCTATTACAATGGTTTGCTTGAAGTGGGATAGACTGTTTGTTTACATCCAAGGTTTCGCCCTTTTGAAAATTTATTACGGAATTGTTCTCTCATAATGGTTCCTAAGAGATTTCAGGTTGATTTTTTGATCGCTGTCCAACTTCAACAAAACAATCGGTAATGATAGGGAACAACTTTTAATTCGTATTGAATCGACTCAAATAGATGCCATTCGAATTTTCTTATTGATCTTTTTTCAACTGTAATCTTTCAAATTTTATATTTTGGTCGACATTTAATAGTTTAATGTGTATTTATGACAACTTTTATAAAGATTTAGTGGTTCTGACCCAGCTTAACTTTTAATACAAACCTGCCGGTAACGTCAGCAATTTCATGGTTGTACTTATTCCGTCTCCGCTAACTCGGCATATAAAACTCTAATCGACCATAACCAAACTAACCTCTCCGGCCTTCTCCCTAATTAAATCACAGGTTTCTTGCTTCACCATCTCTCCCCATCCCACCCTCTTCACGGTACAAATTTGGCACTCCACCCCTAAACGTCATCGTGAAAGCTAACCCGATCCCGTGACCGGGTCGAACTCCGCATCGAATGACCACTGTACGTCCGCCCAATGCGCTGCTTCTCCAACTCCAGCGATCGTCGGGGTCCGTTCGAGCGGTACGACGAAGCCGCCGCCGAGGCGCTGTGCGATCCGGGCGTCAGAACCGGAGGGGCAGCTACCGGGGGTGTTTCCAGCAGCGACTGCTCGTAACCGCTGTCCCGCTTGGTGGACGCGTAGCTGAGGTTGCTGCTGCGTCGGTTCGTGGCGTTCCGCGGGACGTGCGGCGAGACGGACCGTTGCGAGGGGACGTGGCTCGAGTTGGAGGACTGTTTGACCAGGGGAAGTTTCTGCTGCTGCTGCTGCGTGGGTTCTTCGTCGAAGTAGTCGTCAAAGTTGGTGGAGAACTTGAGCTTGGAGTTCTGGCGGGCCAGGTAGTACTCGTAGTTCTTCTCGCGCTGGAGCATCTCCTGGATGTCCATGCTGCGTTCGCGCTCGAGCCGGTCGATGATCTCCAGGTCGCGGGACAGCGTACTGAGCGAGCCCTTGCGGGACGAGTACTCGCTCTCGGAGATCGAGATGATCGACGGAGTGCCTGCCGGCTTGTGCGGCACGATGCCCGAGTCCTGCTTGGAGAGCGAGCCGTACCGCGTCGGTCGCTGGCGCTGGTAAATGTCCGAGTCGGAGTCCATGTCGTGCGCTTCCCTTCCGTTCGGGTCACTCTGGTAGTACGGTGAAGCCGACTTGTGCAGGACGTTCTGCCGGGGAAGTGGCATCGATTCGTACAACTCGGGCGGTGCAACGACCTCCCGCTCGTTAATGTTACAGTACGTGCTGGAAGTTATGTTCGAACCGGCGTAATCGTCCTCCTCGTCCATCAAATTCTCCCCCACCGTTCTACCAACCCTCCCCGCCGTAGACCTCAGCGAAGATCGCTGCACCCCACCCGAGCCCCGACTCTTCACCGACGGAGTCTTGTGAAAGTTGCTGTTGTCGATCCGCAACGGCGGCGGCAGCTGTCGCCGTGGACGTCCGTTCGGCGCACTCTGAACAGCACTCTTGGCCGTCGCGGTCGTGGCGTTCGAGATGGAACTCTCGGCGAGTGTGCTCTCCAGCGTGGACTGCTGCGTTCGGGTGCTGCCGCCGGCCGGCGATTTGGACCGGTCGATCGACGGCAGTTGCTTCTTCACCGAAGGCTTCTGGACGAGGGAAGATTCCTGTGGAGCGGGTTTTGACAGCGGCTGCTGCTGGTGCTGGTTAGAATGGTGATTTCCGACGGAGGAGCTGGTTTGGATCGAGAGGGGAGTTTTGACGCCGGGAGGTGACGAGTTGCCACCGCCGTCGTCGACGGACTGTTCCGATTTGGTGTTGCGGCGGGAGGAGAGCCGCAGGTAGCCCCGGAGGCGCTCCTTGGCGGGTCTGGAATGAAGGGGAGAAAGAATGGTAGGATTTGTTAGTTGAATGGTTTACCGAGTTGTATAAATATGAAGAGTGGTAGAAAAATCAAGTTTTGCAACGTGCTGAACACATTATTTTGTGATTTCGGAAAACATCCGTTGGATTTGATTTTTTCAGTAAAATGTTTGTTCCCCCGGTTGAATGTTATTTGTTGTCATGATAAGTGTCAAGCTCCAGCACAATACAAGTGCTGGAAGGATGAATTTTTCAGTGCTCAGATGGATGCTGAAATACACTCAAACCCCGATAGTTTGACACCAACTGTTGTCAAACGAACGGGGTCACTTTTTAGTTTGACTTTGACCAACCAACGGGGTACAAACTAAAAAAGTGTCAAACGAAAAAGTGACCAACCACCGGGGGTTGAGTGTAGTAACTAGCTTATGCAACAAGTTGCAATAAGCAGATTTTTCAGCACGAGTCGTACATTTATCCATCGAGGTTTACCGAATTGGATAAATACGACGTGTGGTTTTTTTCGGTAGTTCATAAAAATTTCAAAAGTTCAATTTTTGTAACCAACTTTGTGTTGTTTTTCATGTATTTTGTTTTAATAATTCATTAAATCAGTAAATTCTTACCCTTTCTTGGGGGAGGAATGAGGATGCAATAGAAATTGTTTGTTTTGAACGTTTTTGCTTAAAACTAAAACAATCTAGGGCACTTTTACCAAAGTTTAATGCTTATAATTATTTTTGAATTTCTTGTGAAATATGTGAATTTTCTTTGCATTTTTTTCGGTTTTATTTTTAAAAATGTCTAAAATAGAACGGACAAAAACATAAAAATTAGCACGTGGACACTTTTTTGGAAATCTCAACCCTCCCCTCCCCCATCGTGAACAATTTCCATACAAATAAAATCTTTAAATCTTTTTTCTATTGATCGTGGACAATCGCCAAAGCCCCTCCCCCCCCCCTCACCCTCCTAAAGTGTCCACGTGGTTTATGGATGGTCACGAAGAGTAATTGAATATTTTTTTGTTCTAGTTTTCAAAAATTAACTGTACTAAACTTGAGCAGTGCATTAATTTGTTTTATATTTTCTTCGAGTTCTGTTTTTTTTCGGTTCGGTTCTCTTTAAGATTTGTTGGCTGTTAAAAAATTTCATTAGACATTTGTATTCCATTGACTATGAGCAGGTTATGAAAAATGGTTAAACAAATCGCTGATAATTTGTTATTTTATTGCAAGAGTAGAAAAATATTTTGTAATGAATTTTTTACCATTTATATAAATTGAATTGATACTGAATTTTGAATTGAAGGGGGGAATGAAGGTCATGAAAATAATCCAAGGGGGTAATCGGTCGAAAGAGGTTGAAAACCGCTGCATTAAATTGATAACCGAAAGGGTTAGGTTTCCTTACAATTTATTTAGCTTTTTTTATTATTCAAATTGTATTGACGAAGATTTAAGAATGAAAATGAAAAAGGATTTACAAAGGATTTACTTCCCCAAAATTCGTATTTTTTTATTTTTTAATATTTTTTAAGGGGTAAAGTCACACTTTTGAGCCATATGTTGCCGCCGAGTTATAATCATTTGAAAAAAAAAATACTTTTTGAAAAATTAGAAATCTTATCCAATATTTTAATCTTATTTGCAATTGAAAAGTGCTTCACGTTATCCATATTTAATACTTAGTCCTTTTAAATTGTTTGTTTTAATTCCATTTTTAATTATTTTTTTCGGCAAAATCAGAAAAAAGACAGTGTTTTACATTGAAAAATTGGACCATTAGTAGTAACCTCAATTTTCCTATTAGTTTTTCCTTAATCCGCTGTATTTCACCAATGAAGGCGTGGCTGAATGGTTACGCTGTTCGCTTTGTAAGCGGAAGGTTCTGGGTTCGATTCCCATCTGCTCCTATCGAGAAATTATGGAAAGAAGGAATTCTGAACACTTGAATATGAACAAAAATTCATTAGCTCGCGTCCTTTGGGTCAGCAGACAAAAATGCTAACCACCAGACAATCAAGGCTTAGTTGACTAGAAGGATTAGGAATGCTATAAGAATCCAAGAAACTTGATTGGAATCTGTGTACCTAAGAACAGGACAATGCACAATATTGAATGCAAAGTTGAATTCAAGAACTTTACTGGTTGCATACTCGTTTGGCGAATATTCCGAGCTCCTCGCGAAGATGGAGCTCTGGGTCCAGCCGTGTTATTTGTATTTTGTTACTCATGTACTCATTTCCCGGGCAGACGGTAATAACAAAATTCATGCCATTTCAATAACAAATACTGTTAAAATAACAGAAAGTGTTATGGAATCTTCTTGAAAAATCCATTTTTGCATAAGGGTTTAATAACAGTTTATGTTATCATAACAAAATTAGTTATTGGTCTGATATTGGTTGCAAGCCAAAACAACTTTGGAATAACATTTTTTGTTATGGAAGAATACCTCCAACTGTTTTTGGGATGATCGGATTAGTTGTTAAAATAACAAAAAATAATAACAAATATTTGTTCGAAGAATCACTAAAACTTGTATTAGTCTGTTATTACAATAACAATCCAATAACAAAAAAATCATAACGGCGAATAACAAAACTTGTTATAAATAACATAAAATGTTATTGGCCTAGTATTTTCAAATAACAAAAAGTGTTATTCCCACGTTATTTCCGTCTGCTCGGGTTATGTTTTGTATTATGTGTTTAAAAAAAGAAGTAGGTTTTTGGTGCCACTGCTTTGGTGGCTTTTCCTGCCTTAAAAAAGAAAATAAATTCAAATTCAAATTCAAAAATGGAATGTCTCCAGTATAAAGCAAACAATAAATATTGATCTTTCAACACGACCAGAATTCACCACCAAAAGCTTGGTGAACCGAATTGGAAAGCTTCCAAGATGAATCCAAGAACATACGAAGAATTAAGGACTATAAATAGATTTGACCGGCCACATCACTTACCACGGTGAAACCTGGCTTCACACCCATCTTACTAACACCCTCAAACCTCACGTGATACTTTGTCAAAGACGCAGCCG